>NC_090766.1:45028570-45031070 GCF_036898095.1 Palaemon carinicauda | reverse complement strand
TTTTCCCGAAATAGCTATGGCTAATACTGGTCTCTGCCTTTCCTTCATTGAAAAAATGTCTGCATGTGGCAATGTCCTGTTACGTCTAAGAGCTCGACTTTTCAGACACTTTTAGATGGTGTTTGTGGAAAAGTGGGTTGCTCAATTTCTATTTCATATTTTTGATCAGCATTGCTTGATATCTAAATCTTATTATTATTTATTATTATTATTATTATTATCATTATTATTATTATAGCTAGCCAAGCTACAACCCTAGTTGGAAAAAGCAAGATGCTATAAGCCCAAGGGCTCCAACGGGGAAAAATAGCCCAGTGAGGAAATGAAATAAGGAAATAAATAAATGAGAATAAATTAAAAATATATCATTCTAAAAACAGTAACAGCTGGTCTTAAGATGACTTTTAAGTTTAGAAAGTTCTTGAATTCTTCTATTGCTTTAACAGTATGTTAGATTATCTAGAAGAACGTCAACAATGAAATTAACAGCAATAATAATAACCATTTCAGCATTATAAAAACTCGCGAAGTTTTCTCCCGGTACATTTACTGCCAAGTGTTACTCTGGATTCACTACAACAAATCACTGTTACTATTACTACCACAACTACTATTACTATTCTACACAAAAAGATTCCAGGTTAGATAATATAGGACCCGAATCGGCCAATGTAAAACTGCCACTATGAGATAATTAATCTTTTCATCAGCTTCTTTTGCTCTCAGATTTCACGAGAGACGATGGATGGTGGGGAAGGAGTGAGGAGAGTTTGGGCCACTTTGGGAGGGTTTGGGAAGGAGTGAGGAGAGATTTGGAAGGGTTTGGGAAGGAGTGAGGAGAGTTTGGGAGGGTTTGGGAAGGAGTGAGGAGAGTTTGGAAGGGTTTGGGAAGGAGTGAGGAGAGTTTGGAAGGAAGCTGCAAGGAGGGTGGGAGATTGAAAGGGGGAGAGTATTAAATAGCGAGAGAAGGTTAAGGATGATATGGAGAGAAGAGTATGGTGGAAGACGATACCTTAGATAGGCGTTGGAGAGACAGACAGCAACAGGCAACCGACCCTTTAATGTATGGATAACTGGGAAGAGAGAGAGAGAGAGAGAGAGAGAGAGAGAGAGAGAGAGAGAGAGAGAGAGAGAGAGAGAGAGACTCACACACGCACTTAGGCCTATCAAGAATTTCGGTCTGGCTTTCACCATTCCTTTCGACCCGTGAAATCTCAAAGGGTTCTTGGCACTCCTTAGCACAATCTGTTGAAGTAGCATAAAAAGAGAGTGAGATTTTCAGTAGGCCTATAGCTAATTTCTATGGGTAGGAAACGATCTATGGAACACAACCTCATTCAATAGAAATGTTCCATAGCGCCGTCTAATTCTGTAGGCCAAACAATGATATTTTAAAGTGAAATTTACGTCGACTTCAGGGGGCTAAACTGCCAATAGGAAAAATAGAATATTTGGTAAATAAAGAATTCCAAAACTAAATGAATTTAGAAATACGTTTGTGTATGTATATATATGTATGTATGTATATATATATATATATATATATATATATATATATATATGTATATATATATATATATATATTATATATATAATATATATATATATATATATATATATATATATATATATATATATATATATATATATATAGCGGAGAGTCCCTTTGTAGCAAAATCTAATCCCTTAAGTTTTATATCAGCATAAAATATCTGGGAAAGTTCATGAAGAAATTTGGCGAATTTCTTTATGTGTGGAATATGATTCAACGAATTATTATTATTATTATTATATTATTATTATTATTATTATTATTATTATTATTATTATTTGAGATGACGCATGCTCCTGACTGGGTTCTTCATTTTTGTGGAGGTGGATTGGTGGGGGGGGGGGTAATGCACTGGTAAATCTTCAAATAATTACTCTATTTCAACTATTACACGATAATAGGGAATTTTATGAAGTGGTCAAAATCATCTAAAAATGTCGGTTGGCGGAAAAAAAATCCAATAAACTACATTCAAAATGTCCTTTGAAAATCTCATATGAAAGAAACACAATGCCAGGGAATGTTGTTGTTTTTCTACGCAATACCCGAGTTGAAACACCCGTAGAACAAACAAGTGTAAAGATACTTACACTTGTTCATGAAATTTCGCGTTTATTTTACGCCGTTACTGTTGTTATAGTATCTATATTTGTCTCTTTATATTATTATTATTATTATTATTATTATTATTATTGTTATTATTATTATTGTTATTATTATTATCATTATTATTATTATTATTATTATTATTATTATTATTATTATTATCATTATTATTATTATTATTATTATTATTATTATCATTATTATTATCATCATTATTATTATCATATTATTATTATTATTATTATTATTATTAGCTAAGCTGTTATTGTTATTGCTTTCTTTCCAGCAAAGATAATGCATAAGGAACTCGGTTTCAAATAGTTGACACACTTCTGATTTTCA
>NC_090766.1:45020337-45022837 GCF_036898095.1 Palaemon carinicauda | reverse complement strand
GAGAGAGAGAGAGAGAGAGGGGGGGAACGGGTACCGGCAGCACACGAGAGAGAGAGAGAGAGAGAGAGAGAGAGAGAGATTCTGTGCTAGTTTCTTTTAAGGGAGAGTGGTAGTTACTAAGGAAAGTGCATATATTTCTACAATACGAGTATGTATACATGTGTGTAGATTTTGATTAAGTGACATATGGACAAATCTATCTAATATCTGTCCGTCTATGACAAAAGACAAAATATATATTTATCGGTCATCTTAGTAAACGGAGGTAGAATAAATTACTCTGGAAACATAGAAGAAAGGAGTGTATTCTGCATTGAAGATTTTTCTCGTTTCGACATTAACAGGAAACTTTGTATGTATAACAACGGTCTTACTGACTAATGGAGATTCCGAATCTAGGTCTCTAAAAGAACGAGAGAATTTTAAACGAGATTACCTTTTTCATATATTGGAAAATGGCAAATCTAATTACTTCGTGCAACGCCACCTTCACATCATCATCATCTTTGTCTACATCTTTTCCCACTTCTATGTGGGGTCGATGTTTCTGGTCAGCTTTCTCCATCTACCTCTGTCCCACACCTCATCACCGGTTAATCCCTTTGATCGAAGGTCATCCTTGATACAGTCCATCCACCTTCACTTTGGTCTCCCTCTCCTTCTCGTTCCCTGTACCTCCATTTCCATTACTCTCATCCCAATCTACTGTTCATCTTTTCTCATGACATGACATAATCAATATTAAAAAAATAAAAGTTTCCATTAGTTTTCCATCACTTCCAGTCGGAGTTCTTTTATTAGTTAAAAACCAACGCCACCTTCACATACCTAATCAATATAAAAAAAAATAAAAGTTTCCATCAGCATAAAAAAACAACTTAATTTTATAGTGATGGAAAAATTAAGAAAATTTATACCACTGGTGTAAAGACAATGTCTCCTTATTAGTCATATGAATAAATTTGTATTGGGTATATGAAACTACAGTAGGGCAAGTTTAAGTTACAAACACGCGACCAGTGGAGTTCAGTACTGGTATGTTTCAACTCTAGGATAATACTTGAATATTCATAACAAAATAAAGTACAGCCGGACATAGGAAATCCTGGCATACCTCGTTCTGAGATAATGCACCATGTTACAACCCTACTGCGCGGCGAGTAACCAAATATATACTGTTGAGAGAGATGGCAGAAGAGATTAGCCCTTTAGTTAAGGTGTACCACGAAATTATGTGACCAACTGTACACGGCACAGAATCCCCCAGTTGCTTTTCAGTTTTCAATTTCCATAGTCTGCCATTTTTTCAAAAAGGGGAGCTAGGCGCACCTTTCAAGTTCTAAAACCTACTTTTCTATGACCCCCCCCCCCTTTCTTTTTCCTTCGAACAAGGACACATATCCGCATTAACCTATTTCTTTTCATTAACCTCGTGAGTGAGTTCTTAGTAATACACGCATACAGTACATATGTATTAAACAAAAAATAAATAAATAGTATATATAACATAATATATGTGTATATATATACATATATATATATATATATATATATATAATATATCGGTTTCTGTGTTGGGATGCCTTAACGTGCTGAAAGGTTTTCTGTATAGCCATTATCAGCATTTGTTGCTTTTGTGTTTATGTATGTGTGTGAATATATATATATATATATATATATACACAGTATATGTATATATATATATATATATACACACACAGTATATATATATATATATATATATTATATATACAGTATATATATATATATATATATGTGTGTGTGTGTACAGTATATAAATATATAAATTGTATATATATATATATATATATATACAGATGGGAAAAGCAAGGTGTTAGTATACATTTTTCTATGTACTTATCCAATCAACTGCAAACTTACACAATTCCTTAGAATATGACAAATTTTGTTTATTTTAAAAGAAGTATCAACTTGAAAGATAAAATGATCTTAATGCCTTTGTAAATAAATGAATTAATCATACATTGGTCATTAGTAAAGATAACTGGATTAATCCCACAACACATTACTTAAATATCTATAATTAAATCGGGTATACTGGTAAAAATATAACATCTATAATTAGCCAAATTGAAAGAAGCTTCATAGAAAAAAAGTCAAGTTCACTTTTTATAAATCTAGATATCGTTGGTAATTGAAATTATACTTATAATAATTTGTGAATGAAATAAGTTTCAAGAGAAAAAATGAAAAAAAAACGATGTAGCGGAAATTTTCAGGGAATAAAATAAAGCAAATGACATCAACACCGATAATATAAAAATGAAAAATCAAAATAACCCGGATACAAATAATAATAAAAAAAAAATATCTAAAATATGTAAGTAACGCTGTAGCGGAAGTTTTTAAGGTGCCAATTGGCCAATTTATTTCCGACTTTTTTTTTATTTATTTTTTTTTCCGCGCTAATGATTCCACCTCTCCAACGGGGATCAAAATCAAAGCAACTGGCGGACGA
>NC_090766.1:45012837-45017837 GCF_036898095.1 Palaemon carinicauda | reverse complement strand
TGGAAATGAGAAAATAAATGATTGATGGGCAAGTAGTAGTCTTGCTAATCACAAAAAAGTTAAAAAAAGAAAATCCATGATACTGAACACTGACCTAAATTTTATCATTGCTTATGAATTACTTCAGTAGAAAACAAGAACAGTAATAATATTATCAGTAATAATAACAACAATAATCTGGATTTCCTAACTTACGAGTACACCATGAAAAAAAAGAAAAAAAAAAAAAAAAAGAGCTAAGGAGAAAATCAAGAATAAAATTCAAATAACGATCAATTATTTGGGTCAAAGGAATGAAAGGATAAATACACTAAGTTGATTGGATTGGAGAGGATCTCCATGCATTTGGAAAAAGACTTGTTATAATGAGCATTGAGCAGCCCTAGGTTGCGCGAACAAAAGTTGCATGGTCACATATTAAAATAGGACATCAAATTGCGACAAGTAATAAGTTTCCAGATAAGAGAGAGAGAGAGAGAGAGAGAGAGAGAGAGAGAGAGAGAGAGAGAGAATTACCCAAATCCGCTTCATACAAATAAAAATAATTCTTGACGTCAACGTTGCCAATGCCATAGCCTCTGTACCATGGTCTTCCACTATCTTGGGTTAGAGTTCTCTTGGTTGAGGGTACACTCGAGCACACTATTCTATCTAATTTCCCTTCCTCATGTTTTGTTAAAGTGTTTATAGTTTATATTGGAGATATTTATTTTAATATTATTCTTAAAATATTTATTTTTTTCCTTGTTTCCTTTCCTCACTGGGCTGTTTTCCCTGTTGGAGCCCCTGGGCTTATAGCATCCTGCTTTTCCAACTAGGGTTATAGCTTAGCAATTAATAATAATAATAATAATAATAATAATAATAATGGATGGATTAAATCTATGAATTTCAGCCGGGGGACCATTCAGCAATGCTTCACTGGGGTGGGGGGGGGGATGATCCCACAGTTGTAATAGTAAGTGAAAGCTAAAAGGGACAGGGCAGCAAGAAGGAAGAACGGAGATGGGCACAGAGGAGGAATAATAAAAAGTAGGACCAGCTAGGGGCCAATCGGTGGCTACAAAGAACTTTATGTAATATCTACAATGTACCTCACTAACACACCATTCTAACTTCCTAAGGGCCCCCCCCCCCCCGGAAAACAACATCCCTAAGGTCAAGAAATTGTATCAATCTTCCACTGTCTTGGGTTAGAGTTCTCTTGCTTGAGAGTACACTCGGGCACACTGTTCTATCTAGTTTCTCTTCCTCTTGATTTGTTAAAGTATTTATAGTTTATATAGGAAATATTTATTTTAATGTTACTATTTTTAAAATATTCTATTTTTCCTTTTTTCCTTTCCTCACTGGGCTATTTTCCATGTTGGGGCCCCTGGGCTTATAGCATCCTGTTTTTCCAACTGGGGTTGTAGCTTAGCATTTAATAATAATAATACTCAGTCCCTTCCAAATTGGGTAAACCTTTACTTTCCTCTTTATATCCTAGATCATTTACCCAGCTTTTCTTGAGAAAGTCTCGTGAAGCAAGACCTATTAATCACTGTCGGTGGATAATGAACGACTTTGACATTTTATGCCAATCGTGTCACCATTAGGAGACTGACAGTGAATATAAATAACGTTGGAGACCTGGAGGACAAAAAAAGTGACCCACCCTACCCACAAAATTTTACATTTTGCAAATAAAACAATTTTTTTTGCAATTAATGACCCTCGCATGCTTGCCAGATGATATAAGGTGACAGTGGCCGATGCAAAATATTGCGAAAATCGTGTGTGATCCCATTAATAATAATGAGAGATGGCGATCGGATGCAAATAAAAAAATGAAGTGTTATTTATAAGGTCAGATATCGTAATCTTGAAATTTTAGTAGTGGTAGAATGTCTATTTCTTTGTATTTTTATAGTAGTACTGGTAGTAGTAGCAGTAATTGAATCTCGAACTTTTTGTAGTAGCAGTAGTAGTAAAATGTCGATTTTTTAGTAGTAGTAGTAGTAGTAGTAGTAGTAGTAGTAGTAGTAGTAATACAGACTATGACTTTTCTTAATTCACACATTCAATCATAAGTAAATACTGACCTCCGTTTGAGAAATTTCAACCAAAATGAATCTAGCAATTTTTGTTTTCCTGTCAATCCATTTTCCACCACATCTATTATTATTATTATTATTATTATTATTATTATTATTATTATTATTATTATTATTACTTGCTAAGCTACAACCCTAGTTGGGAAAGCAGGATGCCCTGAAGATGTGGAATTTTCGCCCGTCTCTTCATTATCATCAACGTTATGATTATTATTACAAAATATGAGCATCGTTAAGAGAAAATTGACCAAATAAAAACCAAATACAAGTAGAAAATAAAACTTGTGCAAGTAAAAAACTTTCGATGTTGAACAAAACTTTCCGTAATTATACAAAACATTTATCGAGCATGACGGAAAATTGCTAAATATATATGTGTATATGTATGTATATATGTATATATATATATATATATATATATATATAATATATATATACATATATATACATATATTATTAATACAGTTATATATATTCATATATATATATATATATATATATTATAAATACAGTTTTATATATATATACATAAACATTATATATATAGATATATATACATACATATATATACATATACATATATATATATATATATATATTTATATATATATATACTGTATATATATATATACACATATATAAATATACACATACAAACACATATATATACACACATTTATATATACTGAAATATATATATATATATATATATATGTATATACATGTATATATACACAGTATATACTGTGTATATATATATATATATATATATTTACTGTATATATATACAGTATATATACTGTGTATATATACATGTATATACATATACTGTATATATATATATATATATGTATATATATATATATATATATATAATTATCTCAAAAGTGTGTAAGCATGTATTTGCCAAATGCTTCCATGACTGACACTAAATTCATAATAGCAAAGAAAGCTACAATGATTACGTCTGAGGCTTTCTCTTCAGGAAAAAAAAAGAAAAAAAAAGTGTGAAGGGAAAAAATGAGGAACTAGTCACAGCGACCTTCAAATCGCATCTGAAAGTCAAACGAATTATGAGTGAAAGAAGGAGTTCCTCCTCCCTCCTCCTTCCTCACCTCTCCTCCTCTCCTCCCCTAAACAAGCAAGGCTTTCACTGACCTCTCAGAGGAAGCGCGCAAGGCTTACATATATCGCTCATGATATGAATTTTTGACCTTCGTCATACATGAGAAAGTCAAACTCATCGTCATCAATAAATTGTAACAGTCCTTTTTTTCGTATTATTTTTTCTTCTTTTTTAGCTTCCTCTCGCCTTTCACATCTTTAAAGCAGCTGTCTTTCCTTCTCTCTCTCTCTCTCTTTCTCCCGGCAACAAAGTTATCGTAGATAGGCGCCGTCATGTGATTCTCTCTCTCTCTCTCTCTCTCTCTCTCTCTCTCTCTCTCTCCTTCCTTTTCGCAACATCAGACTTATCGTCATCAAAGTTTAAGACCACATGTCATTTCTGCTGAATCATTTTTTCTCTTTCTCACAACTTTATCTTCCACCCCTTCCTCCCTTTTTTTGCTTCTCTTTCTTCTCACAACATTAGATCTTACTACAAATATCTAATGGCAAGAGGGAAATAAGAAGTCTTCTTCACTATTAATAATAATAAATTAATAAATGATTATTTAAATTTTTTTTTTTTCGAGTTCTAGGCGGTAAACTTCAGACCCAACCCCACCCCATTCGAACCCTTCACGGTAATCAAATTCAAACTAGAAATGAATGGAAGCCCCAGAGAGGGACCCATTCACAATTCTAGTATGGCGTTGTACCACGACCAGGAACAACCCTTACTAGAAACCCCTACCCCAACCTCCTCCCCCCCCCAAGCCCCCTCTCCTAATGCGTCATTGTATAAGCAACGAGATAACCCACCAAGTGTCTCAGGTAAGTAGGAGGCCGTCTCGGAGGGCGTGGCTCAAGCCTTTACGCCCTAAACCCCAATGACCCAAACAAACAAACACATAGATGAACGTAGATTAATAGATTGCCAGATTAATTTGTGGTATTTCAGCTCCATTATTATAATTATCACTATACTCAATTTTCTTTAATGGGGCGCATTTGCACTGACTCACAGCGGTGCCCTCTTAGCTCGGAAATGTTTCCTGCTATCTGGTTGGTTAGAATTATCTTGTTCCACCAATCAGCGATCAGGAGACTTTTCCGAGCTAAAAGGGCACCCATGCGAGTCAGTGCAAATCTGCATCACTAAAAAGAATTGACTATAGCAATGCTACAAACCTGGTTGAAAAAGCAGGATGCTATAAACCCAAGGGCTCCAACAGTTAGCCCAGTGAGGAAAAGAAACAAGGAAATAGATAAGAGTAGTGTGCCTGAGTGTACCATCAAGCAAGAGAACTCTACCCCAAGACAGTGGAAGACCATGGTACAATGGCTATGGCCTTACCCAAGATGGTTCGCTTTTGGAGTGTCCTCCGAGACGAGTTGCTTACCATAGCAGCTCTTCTAGGAGGACACTCCAAAATCAAACCATTGTTCTCGTCTTGGGTAGTGCCATAGCCTATGTACCATGGTCTTCCAATGTCTTGGGTTAGAGTTCTCTTGCTTGATGGTACACTAGGGCACACTATTGTATCTAGTTTCTCTTCCTCTTGTTTTGTTAAAGTTTTATCGATTATATAGAAAATATTTATTTTAATGTTATTACTCTTCTTAGAATATTTTATTTTTCATTGTTTCTTTTCCTCACTGGGCTATTTTCCCCGTTGGGGCCCTTGAGCTTATAGCATCCTGCTTTTCCAACTAGGGTTGTAGCTTAGCATTTATTAATAATAATAATAATAATAATAATAATAATAATAATAATAATGATAATAATAATAATATTTGTCT
>NC_090766.1:45000337-45007837 GCF_036898095.1 Palaemon carinicauda | reverse complement strand
GCAGAGGTCAAATGTGGCTGCCGGAGCGGCGGCGGCGGCGGCGGTGGCGGTATGATGGTCCCCCTACGGGAGAGGTGGGGGAAGAGGGCCAGAACCTCCTCTCTCTCTCTCCCCCCCCCCCCACACTGCCCCAAACCGGTGGTTCTCTTATCCAAACTAACCCGGCACTTCCACTCTCTTCAAAAAGTTATTTCAAAATCGCCCCTCCCCCTTAAACCTTGGCCAATTTTGACGTGGGTGTAATAAAGCAGATATTAAATTCTTGATACATAACTTCCTACCTTATCTCCAAGACGGAGGCATCTCTCTCTTATTCTGATAAACAACACGAAAATTACCATTCCTTCAATGCCTGCGAAAAAATTCGAGCATACTGCTTTAACCACTACATAACCGATAACTATTGTATCTCGCTCAAAAACCTGAACAGAAAAAGAAGGCTACTCGTACGTAAGGTGGCCTGTTGCAGGCTGGGGGCTCCCGAGTGTTGGCTTTTTCACGTGCAGCACGAAAATCGTCGGCGATTTTCCAGTCATTACCACAACCCGCGAGGTGGTAATATCCGGCCTTACGCGGGAGGTTCGTAAGGGCCCTTTACCAAAGAATTCCTGCAGCGGGTTAAGCGCCGGACGGGCGCAGGATCACGAACGTCGAGGGCAATATCCTGAAGTGGAGTTCCTCATGGCTGGCTGCTTCCTACAACACAGTACCAAGATTCTTTTTCCCCCCTCCAACATTATCGACACTGAATATGTCGTAACTCAGTCAGTGCCCCGACTTTATATAAGTAATATTACCCCCAAAGAGAGTATACCATGGAATTAGCTCTCGTATAAAAGACGGTTGAAGTCCTGTATTCAATCCTTCGCTACATGACCTTCAAACAAAACGTAATTTTCCAGAAAATTCAGGTTCCTGAGCAGGGTTATTTTGGAGGAAGGTATCAGTAGAACCATTTATTTGTTGCATTGTAAAATGATATGTCATCAGAGCATATCAAATATTTCCAAAGCACATAAGGTAAACACAATCCTCTGAGAGAGAGAGAGAGAGAGAGAGAGAGAGAGAGAGAGAGAGAGAGAGAATTTGAAGTCCGTGGTGTGAAGGTCAAGGACCTCAACCACTGGCCAACACGTTCTCCTCTTCAGCTAGTCCTTCCTTCCTAATACCAGCTCCTACTCCTACCCATGCTCCTACGGCTTCTCCTACTACTCTTACTCTTACTCCTCACCCTTTCCCTCTTCCTCTCCACCCGTGCAGACGCCCCATCGCCTCCCAAAATCCTAAGGGAAAGTGCTACTAATAGCGACAGTGATTATAAAATTCAACACTTTCTCAAATATTCGGAGGCGGTCATTGAACGATAGCTTCCTTATATACTTCCCGAATTTCCTCCCCTGATTCAACTCAGACAATGAACTACAAAGATTTCGTTTCCTGTTGTTGCTGTTATTCATAATGTGGTCCTTTTCAGACGGAATGAATAAAAAGAAGGCAATTATAATCGATTATTCATTAAATGCTCAGAATTCTTCTTACTGCACTGTAATTGTTCAGTGGCCACTCTCCTCTTTGTAAGGGTAGAAGAGACACATTAGCTATGGTAAGCAGCTCTTCTAGGAGAAGGACACTCCAAAATCAAACCATTTTTGTCTAATCTTGGGTAGTGCCATAACCTCTGTACCATGGTCTTCCACTGTCTTGGGTTAGAGTTCTCTTGCTTGAGGGTACACTCGGGCACACTGTTCTATCTTATATCTTATTTCTCTTCCTCTTGTTTTGTTAAAGTTTTTATAGTTTATAAAGTGATATTGATTTTAATATTGTTGCTCTTCTTAAAATATTTTATTTTTCCTATTTTCCTTTCCTCACTGAGCTATTTTCCCTGCTGGAGCCCCTGGGCTTATAGCATCTTTCTTTTCCAACTAGGGTTGTAGCTTAGCAAGTAATATAATACGGAATAACTAGAATAAAGGGTCATCGACATTTTAAGTTAGTCAGGATAAAATTTCTACATAGGCATCTGAAAAAGATCAGAGACGAAATATGTTATAAAATTCAATTGGTATGACCAAAAATGAAAAATAATATTAATCCAAGAGTTGAAAACAAATACAATATAGTAACTGAATACATCAGACAAAATTAATGTTAATGGCAATTTAGAACTTTATAATACTGTCTGCAAGAACCGTTATATCATTGAGAAAAATATCCGTAGGCTGATATTTTTCTTAATAAAAAAAAATCGATCTTTATTACATAATCACAAATTGAGGTTTAATAGCATATTCTTGATAGTAATATTTTAGACTGGGCTGGTGATAGCAATGATGTATCTTAAGCTAGAAAACGAATCAAGTTAAAAAAAAAAATTATTTATATCTTAAGCTAGAAAAAATACGTTAAAAATATTAATATATCTTGAGCTAGATGGAAGCCATGTTAAGAAAAATTTTAGTATCTTGAGCTACAAAAACTAAAAAAAGAAAAAAAAAAGTTAGAATATTCATAAATCATAAGGGTAAATGATATCCCTTAGCCAAGGGATAACACAGGTAGGTAAAGAAAGCCCCCACATATATTTGCGACCTCAACAGGGAAACAAATGACACTGCAATACTTCACAGTAACTTTAGCTGCGATAGGACTTTCTGTCAAAGAGAATCCTACCAACCAGGATAGAAGTAAGAAATAACTTTCCATCTTTACGGCTTGGAGAACTTGTAATCTTTTATTAACTTTTTTATATTTCCTATTTAATAAGCACGACGGCAGCCTCCCGAGAAACGGTATAAAGATACATAAGAATTTAAGAATTTGAGCTTGAAATATTGGATTGGATTAACTGAATTTGGACCGTATGTTATAGACCTGGGTGAAGGGGAAAATGGAGAGAAGTAGTTCCGTGGTGGAAAAGGATGCCTTTGATAAAGGGCTTTGGAGAGGCAGCATTAGGCAACCGACTCCTTAATGTAGGGATAACGATGGGAAAGAAAAAGAAGAAGAAGAAGAAGATACAGGAGTAGTAGTAGTAGTAGTGATAGCCCTGGGGATAAGGAGGTCATTCAGTTCTGCTTAAAATATTAAAGAGTAATATATTAGATATCTATTGTAAAACCAAAACAAATGCGTGAAATCGAAATTAAATCAGATTTCAAAATGTAAAATTGCATAAAATACCGCGCATATTTCACAACCATTTTAGAATGTTTTACTTTGAAATCCAAAAGAAACCGAACCTTAAAATACTAAAAATTAACATCACTTTACAACTTTTAATAAGAAAATGGATGAATTCAGTGTTTAGGATGATATCAAAATTTAGAACTAATTGAAAATATAGCCTCAATTCGACTTATGTGAATACGAATTTAGTTTCCAAGGAGTCAAAGTGAGAAAGGTTAAGGATTGTTATTGAAGTGTGCAGAGAGAGAGAGAGAGAGAGAGAGAGAGAGAGAGAGAGTACCCTCCTCCTTATATGACTACTTTTGCCATACCTGGATAAGGCCGAGTAAATGATTCTCTCATATATATATATATATATATATACACACACTATATATATATATATATATATATATATTTATATATATTTATACACACACACACACACACATATATATATATATATTTATATATATTACATATACATATATATATATATATATATATAATTACATACATAGTGACTTCTTGTGCATAATTTAATCTTTTTATTTCGTCGTCCCCTTCCGTTTCCGTTTCGAGAGAGAGAGAGAGAGAGAGAGAGAGAGAGAGAGAGAAATTACAAATAAACAGATATATATATATATATATATATGTGTGTGTGTGTGTGTGTGTATAGATACATTTATGTTAATATATTTGAGAGAGAGAGAGAGAGAAGAGAGAGAGAGAGAGAGAGAATATGCGCAGATGAATTTGCTCGGATTACATAAAGAAACAGCTATTTATGTAAGCATAAATTTCATAAGACACTCCAATTAAAGACAGCGAAAGGTCAGGGTTTCGTAAGAGAGAGAGAGAGAGAGAGAGAGAGAGAGAGAGAGAGATTCCTGGGAGTGTCTTTCTCCCCCGGGGCAAAATAGTGATGTTCGTGATGAGAGTGAGAGAGACCAACCTTGTTCCATTGGCTAACTCTCCGTCTTAACTCTCCTCCTAAGAGCTTCCTTCGGCTCTTTGCTTCTCACAAGTACCATAAAAAAGTTCTTTTAATGTTCAGTAAAGTAATTCAGTAAGTAAACAGATGTTATTTAAAGTTTCAATTACATGACAATTTGTGTCATGAATATTATTGTGATAAAGAAAAAAATGTGGTTATATTATTGTAATATCAAAAAAATATGATTATCAAATGATTCTCTCTCTCTCTCTCTCTCTCTCTCTCTCTCTCTCTCTCTCTGTATATATATATATATATATATCCACACACATATATACATATATATATATATATATATACACATACACATTATATATATATAACATACATACATATGTATGTATATATATATATATATATATATATACATACACCAGAGAAAAAAATATGGTTATTACTATTATTTTGATTACGAAATTAATATCATTTATTAAAAATTTGTCCTCTTGTTCTTTCAAAAGACGTTGATCAGTAGCAACAACAAAAGTATATGTAAATAAAAGAAGTAAAATAATGTTTCCTTTGCTAATGTGGAATGTCTTCAGATACTCGCTTTTCTCATTACTCCAAGTCACGAGCAGAATAGAACGCTGGATCTTTAAACTCTATAACACTAGTAACCAACAAACAAGAAGAATAGGTATTTTAAAACTAGTGTTATTGTGAACTTCATATTCATAACCTATAAACATTCCCTAAGTATTCTAGAAGTTTTATTCCAGCTGTTACCAAATTGTGGAATGATCTTCCTAATCGGGTAGTTGAATCAGGAGAACTTCAAAAGTTCAAAGTTGCAGCAAATGTTTTTATGCTGACCAGGCTGACATGAGTCTTTTTATTGTTTATATATGACATACCTGTTTTTGACGTTGTTAATAGTTTATATAGGACATATCTGTTTTGACGCTGTTCTGTTTTTAGAATGATATATTGTTAATTTATTCTCATCATTTATTTATTTCCTTATTTCCTTTCCTCACTGGCTATTTTTCCCTATTGGAGCCCTTGGGCTTATAGCATCTTGCTTTTCCAACTAGAGTTGTAGCTTGGCTAATAATAATAATAATAATAATAATAATAATAATAATAATAATAATAATAATAATAAAATGTTTGATCTATAAGAAGTATCTATAATATATTTCCCTAACGATAATAATAAGAAAATAATTATATAAGAAAATGATAAAACCAAATATGAACAACTATTAGGGCAACTCTTAATAAAAGATAAAAGCTTACAAAAAAGATTCCAAATTACGGAAAAACCCAAAACAGGCTCAATAAATCAATGGATTAAGCTATATTTATATTTCGGATCAAATATTGTTCGTTCGTTTTAGATTGCCCTACCTTACGTAAGCCACGGGTTCTTGCGTTAGCAGGCCGTAATGATCAAATTCAAAATAACGCTTTATAAAAAGGTAAGAAGAGAATATATTCTAACGAGAAACTACCTTGAATAACCTTCCCATCAATAAGAGAAAATCCCACACTTTATGAAGCAGAAAAAGAGGCTCCGATATGAGTACCTTTTCCTATCTAGACGTTGTAAATAGGCCCTGATAAACACCAATGAAAAGACTCCGGCCTTTTATTTGCAGACATATCAATCACAGCGATTTTCGCGCTGGCAAACTCGCAAAGTTGGACCAGCGGTTTGGTCAAACAGCGTCTCTGAATGAGGTGCCGAAACCACAGGGAGGTCATGCAGCGGAGAGGTTAGGCAGAGAGATGAAACGAAGAGAGCTGTCGACCAGGAAGGAAGAAGGCTAAAAAACACAATGCTGAAGCTAGGCTCTTGCGTAATGCCTTTAGTGACCTAAGTGAGGTGCACTGTATGCAGGAACTTTTCACGTATTTATGCCGATGGAGTTTTGGAAACGAAATGCAATTTGGATAAATTGAATTTGAGAAAAATAGTAATAACAATTGACATGTTTAATAAGTCTCTCCTAGACATATAAAAACTTATATTTGTATGAATTAAAAGTATATATGCTGGTTCTTTTCATTCTTATTCACCTAAATTAAAGTGATAACAACAACAGTGCTGTTCATTAACTTTTTTCCCTCGCCTGGAGTCGATTTATCTTTCAACTGATTTTCGTTATATAAACCTGGTCTTCTGTCTCCCACAAACAACTGAATCATCACCTTTTGTTTCGATCTGTTTTGTTCCTCAGGGAGGATTGTCCGACAGGAGGCCTTCGAGAGAGAGAGAGAGAGAGAGAGAGAGAGAGAGAGAGAGAGTGAGTCTACACACTTAATGCACTGTGCTTCCTCGTCTTCAGAAACAATGCAAGACGAGGAAGGATTCAGTCATGCGAAAATCAACTTTCAAGGCTGCTGTTTCATCATCATCATCATGAGAGAGAGAGAGAGAGAGAGAGAGAGAGAGAGAGAGGGTGTCGACTTTCATGTAGAAATAATTATAAGACTATATATAGATTAAGAGATAGCATTCGAGTTTTGAATGACAATGATAATTAAAGTTACATAACCCCCAAAAACTCGTATTCTCTCTCTCTCTCTCTCTCTCTCTCTCTCTCTCTCTCCAAGTGGTCATCATAGGATATTCAGATTCATATTAATCTCCTTGTTTCAGCAAAAATATATAATATATAATCTATAATAATATATAATATATATCTAATAAAATCTCGTAGTTTCTTGTAAAAACTTCCATCATACGCGTTACAATATTTTTTTCCATCATACATTCCATTCAACAGATCCTTGAAAATGGTATTACATGATATTTCCATCAAACCTTTCTCGCAACAGCCTAACATGGCCAAATTTACCGTAAGTAACGAGCGCGGCTTAAGAAATGTTAGTCACACTGCGACAATCGACTCTTTGTGCCAGGAACACTCAAACACTAACCAAAAGACCAAGGTTATGTAGTTCGTACAACGCCTATGCAACAGGAAGGCTATTATTGTTAAGAATAGCTCTGCTGCTTAGGTGAATGAACAATTGTTGCTAGAGTTAGAGTTTGAGTTTGAGTTCTCTTGCTTGAGGATACACTCATGCACACAATTCTATCGAATTTCTCTTCTTGACATTTCTTGTTGATAAAAATAGCTTTGCTGCTAAGGCGAATGAACAATTGTTGCTAGAGTTAGAGTTTGAGTTCTCTTGATTGAGGATACACTCATGCACACTATTCTATCGAATTTCTCTTCCTCTTGTTTTGTTAAAGTTTTTATAGTTTATATAGGAAATATTGAGTGTTACTGCTCTTAAAATATTTTATTTTTCCCTGTTTCCTTTCCTCACTAGGCTAATTTTCCCTGTTGGTGCCTTTTGGCTTATAGCATCCTGCTTTT
>NC_090766.1:44976308-44988808 GCF_036898095.1 Palaemon carinicauda | reverse complement strand
CACGACTAGATATGTAACTATTCGACAAATTCTAGTCGGTAGAAGAACCATGAATATAATCCTTAACTTCTTTGTGACAACGCCGAAGGCTGGCATTAGGAACCAAACACAAACCAGAAGGATGGGACTTCTTGCAAGAAAAATGTCCACGGAGCAGAAAAATAGCGGGTGGTGGCAGCGAAGACAATGGTTACAACGTCTCAAGGGGAAGGGGGAGCGACCACACCCACCATACCAACATTAACCACCGCATTGCACGCCCACACCCACAACCCTCTTTCTCCGAACCTCCCCCTAGACGGACCCCTACCCCTCTTTTACCCACACCAAAGGAAATCAACATAATCATCTCAAAACTTCCAAGAAAGTCATTCCACATCTTATGATTGTCGTGTCCCCAAAGTTTCCTGCCGTGTCGCGATGGGTCTGGAGAGTTCCTTCGAAATATATTTGCCACTTGGGATCCCCGCTAATAAGGATATTCACAAGGGGGACCAGCTCTGCTAGATTGTCAACAAGGCATATGAGTGTGGAGAGATCTCGGCTCGCATACAGCCCCCACCAAGGGAACACTGCTAGTTTTGTGGATGAAATTTAAGGTCTGCATATTCACAAAGAGCTCTCACACTCAAGGGTACTCTATATCATTGGCCTCCGCTGTACAAAATTGCACACACACCTTGGGTTTCAAATTATTTATTATCAATTATTTTATTATCTTTAAATTATCATTATTTCCATCAAATCTTATAAGCTTCCCCTTTATAAGGCATACAAAATTTCAGTAACTTCTGATAAACACTACATTTTTTAGTCTTAAGGCTAAACACACTTTTTCGCTTTTGTTTTGTACATGTAACAAGTCAATACAATACAATGCGATTTCACCACTATTAATAAATACACAAATAAATGAATAAATTAACATTAATCAATATACAAATGAAACAAAATTTTGCTATAAATAATCCCTCCCTAAATAGCCTATCAACAAAGGGTATCCCCTTCCTCTTGTGAGCCCCATGATCTACTTCAATCCTAAATACGACCACCACAGTCGTCCAACTACGAAATACTTAAATCATCCGTTGAGTTAACACGGTGGGTATATATTAAAAAAGAACCAATATTTACGTATAATCATAATTAAGAGCCAAATTATTATTATCATTATTATTATTATTACTAGCTAAGCTACAACCATAGTTGGAAAAGCAAGAGGCTATAAGTCCAAGGGCTCCAACAAGAAAAACTATTTCAGTGAGGAAAGGAATTACGGAATGAATAAACAATAGGAAAAAGTAACTAATAATGAATATTGAAAAAAAAAAGCTATCAAGCATTGGCAGGCGAGGATGATACCAGCTGCAGGTAATGACTAACCATGTACTGTTCTCAAAACAAAGTTATAAGGGGATAAGAGAGTGGGGTTATAATCAACTAGAAGGAAACACATCAAAGCTTGTAATGGATAGAAGGTACGCTAAAGAGAAATCCAAATCTGATCGAGTCATATTTACAGAAAAGGTGTTACTTCAAATGATGATATTTCATTATAAAAAGTGTATATACTATATGCCGAATGTAAATTATACAAAGGAGTGACGAGAAATAGGATTATTAGGGTTAAAATCATAACTAACAATTTCCTTTCAGAGAGAGAGAGAGAGAGAGAGAGAGAGAGAGAGAGAGAGAGAGAGAGAGAGAGAGAGAGAGATTCTTCTAAATTTAATGACTTGTTTGGCAAACGAAAAATAATTATTTATATATATATATATATATATATATATATATATATATATATATTATATATATATATATATATATGTACATATATATACATATACATATATATACATATACATATATACCTATACATATATACACATATATACATATATACACACACTTATATATATATATATATATATATATATATATATATATATATATATATATATATATATTCACACATACCTACAAGCACACAATGTGTGTCTATATATATATATATATATAATATATATATATATATATATATATATATATATACTGTATATATCTATATATATATATATATATATATATATATATATATATATATATATATATATGTATATATATGTATATGTATATATATATATATTTTTTTTACACAGACACGCATTGTAAACATCCAAATATGCATATATACAGATATATATATATATATATATATATATATATATATATATATATATATATAATATATATATATATATATATATATATATATATATATATATATATACATATATATGTGTGAGAGAGAGAGAGAGAGAGAGAGAGAGAGAGAGAGAGAGAGAGAGAGAGAGAGAGAGAGATGGCGCAGTAAATCAGTCTGTGCGCCTTGTCTGTTCCGCTAATGAATTGTTAATTACCTATCCTGTGGCAGGCCTGAGGTGAAGACGAAGGGAGGAGGAGAAGGTGTCCCTGGATGCCTTTTCCTTATTAGTCTCGACATAACTGTTAATTATCCCTCAAAGATAACGGGAGAGAAGGATGAACCAACGACAAAGAGGCAAGAAATGGCTGACAGCATTATGGGTTGTTGTGGCCTGATTGGTAACGTCTCTACCAGATGTTTGCCAAGTCGGGGGTTCGAGTCTCGCTCATTCTCGTTAGTGCATTAGTGTCTACAACCTTACCATCCTTGTGAGCTAAGGTTGGGGCGTTTGGGGCAGCCTATGTCTTTCTGTTAAGTCATTAGCAGCCATTGCCTGGCCCTCCCTGGTCCTAGCTTGGGTGGAGAGGGGGCTTGGGCGCTGATCATATGATGGTCTGTCTCTAGGGCATTGTCCTGCTTGATAGGGCAAGGTCACAGTCCCTTGCCTCTGCCATTCATGAGCGGCCTTTAAACCTTTAAGTAATGCAAATGCCTTTGCATCAACTAGGAGTTATTTCGTGATTCTAAAGTTACTTACAAAGAATGGATTATGATTTGAGACCAGCTTATTCAGGGCCCCAATAAGTCATTTGAAACCAGCTTTACGTACCAAGCAAGACTTTATTCATTTTTACTACTATATTATTATTATTATTATTATTATTATTATTATTATTATTATTATTATTTGCTATATTATTATTATTATTATTATTATTATTATTATTATTATTATTATTATTATTATTTGCTAAGCTACAACCCTTGTTGGAAAAGCAGGATGCTATAAGCCCAAGGGCCCCAACAGGGAAAATAGCTCAGTGAGGAAAGGAAAGGAGGAAAATAAAATATTTCAAGAAGAGTAACAACATTAAAATACATAAAATATTATGGCGAAAGGAGCATAAAGGACTAAGCTAAAGCAACTTTTGATGAATAAATCTATAGTGATATATATGGCGAAGAATAAAGCTATAGTATTAGATAGGGTGAAAAATAAACAGATATTTAGTGTGGTCGTAGACTAAATCTTTACATCATAAGTTAAGTAACTTGAAGAATAAAGTTTGTAGTTTATTTCTTTATTTCCTTTCCTCACAGGGCTAATTTTCTTTATTGGAGCCCTTGGATTTATAGCTTCCTGCTTTTACAAATAGGGTTGTAGCTTAGCTAATAATAATAATAATTATTGTATTATATTGATAAATATGAACAACAAAACTTTGGGAAAAGGGAACCTGATCAGCGTCGAAGGTATAACTGTGAAAAATCCCAGTTGCAATATGAAGCAAATTCAAGGGAATAGACAGCTTGCAGGATAAAAATAAGTGAAATATAATTTTCGATAGTTGAGACGAAGAATAAGCCTATGATATACTAACAGTCGATATAAAGAGTGCGTTCGTGATGAACGTTGGTGTAAAGAATACAACGGTTGGGATGCAGAATAATCCTACCTTAAAAAAAAAAAAAAAAAAAAAAAAAAAAAAAAAAAAAAAAAAAGAGAGAGAGAGAGAAATAAACAAATTACGCAGCCCACCACTTACTATCTCTCGAAATGACCTAAAGAATGAACACTGGCATTATTCCTGAGAAGACCTACAGACCGACTAGTATAATTGCCTCTCAACAGAATTCGGGGAGACTATTGTCGTTACCTCGCTTCAGGACCTACAGACCGAATATTGACAATATTTCCTAAAAGAACCTACAAATCAGCTTCTGTCTTCATCTCCCAATTGAGCCTAAAAATAGATTATTATTATTATTATTATTATTATTATTATTATTATTATTATTATTATTATTATTATTAGCCAAGTTACAACCCTAGTTGGAAAAGCAAGATGCTACAAGCCCAAGGGCTCCAACAGGGAAAAATAGTACAGTGAGGAAAGGAAATAAGGAAATAAATAAATGATGAGAACAAATTAACAATAAATCATTCTAAAAACAGTAACAACGTCAAAACAGATACGTCATATATAAACAATAAAAAGACTCATATCAGCCTGGTTAAAATAAAAACATTTGCTGCAACTTTGAACTTTTGAAGTTCTACTGATTCAACTACCCAATAAGGAAGATCATTCCACAACTTGGTCACAGCTGGAATAAAACTTCTAGAATACTGTGTAGTATTGAGCCTCATGATGGAGAATAAACTGCCTGCCTAGTATTACGAACAGGATTGAATGGTCCAGGGACATATAGGCCAACTATTGTTAACTCTCAACAAGACCTATAGACCGCCTATTGTTATCTCCCGTAAGTAACTACACAGACCGCTTTTATCTCCCGAAATGACCTAGACAGACAGACTACTGCCGCTACCACCCAACCGGACCCGCACTGACAACTGTCGTTAACTTCTAACAGGACCTAGACACTGACTGTTATAACCTCCTAACAGGATCTACATACTGACAACTGACGTTACCGCTTAACAGGGCCTAGAAACCGACTATAGTCAATTTTTTTTAGTGAGGCAGATTTGCACTGACTCGCAGTGGTGCCCTATTAGCTCGGAAAAGTTTCCTAATAGCTGATTGGTAGGAAGTATTTTTTGTCCGAATACTTCCGACCAATCAGCGATCAGAAAACATTTCCGAGCTAAAAGGGCACCACTGCGAGTCGGTGCAAATCTGCCTCACTAAAAAAGATTGACTATCGTGTTGTTACCTCCTAACAGGACCTACGGACTGATTACTTTCATTACTTCTCAATAGGACTTACACACCGACTACAGTTATTACCAATCAACAGGACCTACAGACTACTGTCATCTCCAAAAAAGCACTCTTTGGACGCCTCCTGTCATCATCTCAGACAGGACCTACAGAAAATTCCTTTTAACCCAAATTCTGCCAAAGCTGCAACAGTACTAAAGAGGAATAGGACCTACAGAAAATTCCTTTTAACCCAAATTTCTCAAGACTGTAACAGTACTAAAGAGGAATAGGACCTACAGAAAATTCCCTTTAACCCAAATTCTGTCAAAGCTGCAACAGTACTAAAAAGGAATAGGACCTACAGAAAATTCCTTTTAACCCAAATTCTGTCAAAGCTGCAACAGTACTAAAGAGGAATAGGACCTACAGAAAATTCCTTTTAACCCAAATTCTCTCAAGACTGCAACAGTACTAAAGAGGAATAGGACCTACAGAAAATTCCTTTTACCCCCAAATTCTCTCAAGACTGCAACAGTACTAAAGAGGAATAGGACCTACAGAAAAATTCTTTTTAACCCAAATTCTCTCAAGACTGCAACAGTACTAAAGAGGAATAGGACCTACAGAAAATTCTTTTTAACCCAAATTCTCTCAAGACTGCAACAGTACTAAAGAGGAATAGGACCTACAGAAAATTCTTTTTAACCCAAATTCTGTTAAAGCTGCAACAGTACTAAAGAGGAATAGGACCTACAGAAAATTCCTTTTAACCCAAATTCTCTCAAGACTGCAACAGTACTAAAGAGGAATAAAGACCTAAAAACCTGCAAACTTGGCCCACCAGACCAACCAACATTTATTCCGAAAGCAAAGATGCGGCTGGGGTCTCCCGCCTATGAGAATTCGACATACGGTCATCAGAGTCAACAGTTAACAGCACAGACGGATTAACGGAGCTTAAGAGACACGCACGGTCGCTATTTTGCCACGCAAGGAACGGTGGAATAAATAAAAAAAATAAGATACATGCGAGGATAAAATTATATCTATATTAGATCTAAGGAGGAAACTCCAAGGAGTTACGGCGTTTTAGAAGGGATTCCTTCGAGGACGGGTGGCTTTGAGGACAATAGCCTCTTCCTAGCCTCCGACGGATGTGACTTATCCAGGAGGGGGGGAGGGGGGGAGTTAAGAGAGGCTAGGGGGAGGAGAGGACGGGAAAGGGCTTGGTTGGTATCAGCTATTTCACGGCACAAATAACAGTAAATATCCTGGATTATCCGATGTTTATCGCAGGGAATAAGAAGATTGAAGATAAGGCGGTTCTTGACAAGCAAAGAATAAACGAAAAATTACAAATGAATATTGAGGAAGAGAATAAGAGAAATGTGTGTAAATACTATTTTTCATGAAAGGGGTTATTAGGAGTAGAAATATTGTCTTTATATAGGAAATATTTATTTTAGTGTTGTTAATGTTAATATATTTTATTTTCCCTTGTTTCCTTTCCTCACTGGGCTATTTTCCTTGTTGGAGCCCCGGGCCTTATAGTATCTTGCTTTTCCAACTAGGGTTGTAGCTTAGCAATTAATAATAATAATAATAATAATAATAATAATAATAATAATAATAATAAAAGATGGCATCAGACGTAGGTATAGACTTTAGAATATTAAAGAATTTAACAACCTTAAGCCATATCTTCCTACATTGGGTGAGAATTGAAAATATTGTGATGGTACAGTTGTCTTCATTAATTCAGACACACTTCACGGGAAGCTATGGGAAAGTCTGGCAGCTGTGCCTTGTTGCAGGTAACACTGTGTTTAACAAATGAGAAACTGTTGGTTATGTTGCCTGTAAAACTAAGTCCCTGAGCATGTAAAAACGCCATCAAAAGTATTTTTTTATTCATTTCACGAAGTTCTTTAAAGATGTTTATTTTCTTAACAGCAATTCCCATGAAGTGTACCTGAATCAATAAAGCCAATTGTACGTATTGTTTACCTCCATTTACAATTACTTGATTTTTTATGGCATATATAAATGATTTAAAAGGAAATTTCCTATATTACGAAAATGAATTCATTGGCTCAAAATTAATTTTCCGATTCATCTATGGAATCAAATTTCCTGATCTTGAACAGTATCCCATGGCTTATAAAGCAAAGCTAGAGTTTACATTTTGTGACGAAATATGACATTTTTATGATATAAATAAAACGTAAATATAAGCCAAAAGACAAATTTCCTCCGTCATAAAGTAGAGATAAAAGTTTACCCAGACTTAGAAAAAAAAAAAAAAACTGGTCGAGTGAAATGATTTTCAAGAATTACATCAGGAAAAATGTATTAACAACGTATGCACCGATCTCATCAATATCTTGTAACAAATTGTCTCCAATGAAAATATAATTAGAATAGAGTTACTCGTAAAAGGAAAGTCACATAAGAAAAAACACTGAATCAAGATACTAAAAAAAAAAAAGATCCAAATAAAGGTACTAACAAAATTGCAGACAAGTCGTCACAAAAATATGAATCATGATTAGAATATACAATTAAGATAAACAATTATTATAACGATACTAAAATCAGAATAAAGATACCCAAACAATGGATATCAAATGCCTAAGAACTTGCAATTAAGGATACCTCAAACATTTGAAACAAGTTACTCAAATATAGCAAAATACACTCCACTAAAAAAATCTATTAAGGATACTAGAACAATGTTGGAGACGTCGAAAAACAGGGACAATTTTGGGTGTGCCACAAACGTTGAAAAACCTTTTACTTCTACAGTAAAAGTCATCATGACCTTGCAAAGATTAAGAGGCATGATAAGGCACCAATCCCATGCCTATGGGAGGTTGTCTTTCCTGAATCCTTACCCTTCTTTAAGAGGGTTTTTTCTTTAAAAGTGGTTTTCATTTGAAAGTGGTATTTATTTAAAAGTGGTATTTATTAAAAAGTGGAATATATTTAAGAGTGGTCTTTCTTTCAAATGGGTCTCTTTAAAAGTGGTCTTTCTTTAAAAGTGGTCTTTCTTTGAAAGTGGTGTTTATTTAAAAGTGGTGTTTATTTAAAAGTGGTGTTTATTTAAAAGTGGTGTTTATTTAAAAAGTGGTGTTTATCTAAAAGTGGTTTTTCTTTAAAAGTGGTCTTTCTTTGAAAGTGGTCTTTCTTTGAAAGTGTTATTTCTTTAAAAGTGGTATTTATTTAAGAGTAGTCTTTCTTTAAAAGGGGTCTCTTTAAAAGTGAACCTTGTTTAAAATTATTCTTTCTTTGACTGTGGCATTTTCTTTAAAAATGTCCTTTAAAAGTGGCCCCTTTGAAAATGGTCTTTCTTTAAAAGGGCTCTTTCTTTAAAAGTGGTATTGCAGAATAGTAGTCTCCTTAAAAGGCTATCTTTCCCTAATTGGTTGTGCTACCTTAAAAACTGACATTCCTCATTGGTGGCCTTTCCATGAAGGACTATTTTCTCTTAAAAAATTATCTATCTAGGGTGTAACAATAAGTGCCCACTGATCAAATGGGGAACCCTTGTGTATATTGAATTGATTACTCTAAGGAACAGCCATCATTGAGAGAGAGAGAGAGAGAGAGAGAGAGAGAGAGAGAGAGAGAGTGCCTACAGATCAAATGGGGAACCCTTGTGTATATTGAATTGATTACTCTAAGGAACAGCCATCATTGAGAGAGAGAGAGAGAGAGAGAAAGAGAGAGAGAGAGAGAGAGAGAGAGAGAGAGAGAGAGATCAAGGGCAGTGAAGAAAATCTTTTTGCCAATACCTGCAAGATTTACAACAATGGACACCGGAAAAACGTCCACAGAAAACAAGTGTGGAATTGTCCTGACCGTGCTGCATTCGCTGCTTGACAATAATTCTATCTCTCCCCCCCCCCCTTATCTTGCAATTGCATCTCTGACCTTGGCCAAGCCCTGAACATGACATATAACAGCAATAAAGGCGCAAGGCATGACGTAAACGGCTTGGGTTGAAATACGTCAAAAGCAAGAATGGAGGGTCAGATCTTACTTCAGGAGATCGAAAAAGGAAAAGACTCCTCTTCCTTCTTTTCATGAAATGACGGATAATGAGGTTTCGGTGACATGACATAAACGTCGGCGTTAAAGCATGATGCAATTAACAAATGAGAGAGAGAGAGAGAGAGAGAGAGAGAGAGAGAGAGAGAGAAAGAGAGAGAGAGAGAGAATTACACCACCTTCAACTTCGTCGGGGTTAACAACCAGTCCTTGAGTTCAAGGTCTGGACCACATGAGTGACAGCCACACATCTGTGTCCTTCTCTTACTATGAAAATTAGATCTGCATAATCAGCTCTTAATTAGCACAAAGTTAATTAGAGACCATATGGGTAAAATTAACGAATGAACTTCCGAAAAGGTACATAAAAAGGGGGGAAAACATGATCAAGTCGTAGTGTGAATAATAATTAATGAAGTTAAATTTCAACAAGCCCCTTTCCCTACCTCTAATTGGTTAGTTTCACCAATCCTGTTTGTCGTAGGTAAATTTTTAGATATTCTAAACGCAAAAGCCGACAGTACTGTAAAACAGAAGCCATTTTTAAGTCAAGTGTAAACGATACTATGAAATTATTATTATTATTATTATTATTATTATTATTATTATTATTATTATTACTAGCTAAGCTACAGCCGCAGTTGGAAAAGCAGGATGCTACAAATACAAATGCTCAAACATGGGAAAAATAGCCCAGTGACGAAAGGAAATAAAGAAATAAATAAAACTGCAAGAGAAGAAATGAACAATTAAAAAACATAGATTATCTAAAAAGAAAAAGGAAAAAGTACATAAATTCGAAAATTCAGTCGTGTCTAACACCAAAGAATAGAAGTTATAGATGTCCCCATATTCATAAGGCAAATGAGGCTTTTGATTATCACACATTGGAACTATACACCACCATTTAAGTAAATATATGGGCAACTTATCAAGTCACAGCTACCCTCATTACCGAAAGGTTCACAGAAGTATCTAATATGATAATAAAGATATTACGCATTCATTTATAAAAGTAATTACCGTAATCAAACGTCGCTAATTGTGGCTACAAGGCTCAATGTTACCAGTTCTTTTATCTAGTTCACATTTGTCAGTTGTCTGGAGCGGTAATTAACACACCCTCTCTCTCTCTCTCTCTCTCACTGGTCAGACAGTACTACATTGGATCCTTCTCTCTGGTTACGGTTCACTTTCCCTTTGCCTAAACATACACCGAATAGTCTGGGCTATTCTTTACGTATTCTCCTCTGCCTTCATACACCTGACAACACTGAGATTACCAAACAGTTCTTCTCTAAAGGGTAAGCTACTGCACTGTAATTGCTCTCTCTCTCTCTCTCTCTCTCTCTCTCTCTCTCTATGACTGGTCAGACAGTACTATATTGGATCCTTCTCTCTGGTTACGGTTCACTTTCCCTTCGCCTACACACAAACCGAATAGTCTGGGCTATTCTTTACATATTCTCCTCTGTCCTCATATACCTGACAACACTGAGAATACCAAACAGTTCTTCTCTCAGGGGTAAACTACTGTACTGTAATTGTTCTCCCTCTCTCTCTCTCTCTCTCTCTCTCTCTCTCTGACTGGTCAGACAGTACTACATTGGATCCTTCTCTCTGGTTACGGTTCACTTTCTCTTTGCCAACACATACACTGAATAATCTGGGATATTCTCTACATATTCTCCTTTGTCCTCATACACCTGACAACACTGAGATTACCAAACAGTTCTCCTCTTAGGGGTAAACTACTGCACTGTAATTGTTCTCTCTCTCTCTCTCTCTCTCTCTCTCTCTCTCTCTATGACTGGTCAGACAGTACTACATTGGATCCTTCTCTCTGGTTACGGTTCACTTTCTCTTTGCCAACACATACACTGAATAATCTGGGATATTCTTTACATATTCTCCTTTGTCCTCATACACCTGACAACACTGAGATTACCAAACAGTTCTCCTCTTAGGGGTAAACTACTGCACTGTAATTGTTCTCTCTCTCTCTCTCTCTCTCTCTCTCTCTCTATGACTGGTCAGACAGTACTATATTGGATCCTTCTCTCTGGTTACGGTTCACTTTCCCTTCGCCTACACACAAACCGAATAGTCTAGGCTATTCTTTACATATTCTCCTCTGTCCTCATACACCTGACAACACTGAGAATAACAAACAGTTCTTCTCTCAGGGGTAAACTACTGTACTGTAATTGTTCTCTCTCTCTCTCTCTCTCTCCTCTCTCTCTCTCTCTCTCTCTCTCTCTGGTCAGACAGTACTACATTGGATCCTTCTCTCTGGTTACGGTTCACTTTCCCTTCGCCTACACACAAACCGAATAGTCTGGGCTATTCTTTACATATTCTCCTCTGTCCTCATATACCTGACAACACTGAGAATACCAAACAGTTCTTCTCTCAGGGGTAAACTACTGTACTGTAATTGTTCTCCCTCTCTCTCTCTCTCTCTCTCTCTCTCTCTGACTGGTCAGACAGTACTACATTGGATCCTTCTCTCTGGTTACGGTTCACTTTCTCTTTGCCAACACATACACTGAATAATCTGGGATATTCTCTACATATTCTCCTTTGTCCTCATACACCTGACAACACTGAGAATAACAAACAGTTCTTCTCTCAGGGGTAAACTACTGTACTGTAATTGTTCTCTCTCTCTCTCTCTCTCTCTCTCTCTCTCTCTCTCTATGACTGGTCAGACAGTACTACATTGGATCCTTCTCTCTGGTTACGGTTCACTTTCTCTTTGCCAACACATACACTGAATAATCTGGGATATTCTTTACATATTCTCCTTTGTCCTCATACACCTGACAACACTGAGATTACCAAACAGTTCTCCTCTTAGGGGTAAACTACTGCACTGTAATTGTTCTCTCTCTCTCTCTCTCTCTCTCTCTCTCTCTCTCTCTCTCTCTCTTTCATTAATCACTACCTGAGACAAATAACTAAAGAAAATTGGATTGTATCTATACAGAATTTATGGCATCCGAATAAAATAATTCTATATAGCCAAATTAAGTTAGGACCTTAATTTCAAACACTCAAAAAGGACTTTGGTCCAAAAATGGCTATCTTTATCAACCTTTCCAACCGTGATCGCAAAAAAAAAAAATAGCATTTTCGTGTAAACATCTAATACTTAGCTAATAAATAGTTTAGGAGCTCAAACCTCCTCTCCTAAAATAACTAAAATAAATAGTGTAAAAGTTCCAATCTCCTCTCCTAAACTAACTAAAATAAATAGTGTAAAAGTTCCAATCTCCTCTCCTAAAATAACTAAAGTAGTTTTGAGACAGAAGTCCCCCCCCCCTTTCTAAACACTGTATGAAGGTTGTTAT
>NC_090766.1:44968808-44971308 GCF_036898095.1 Palaemon carinicauda | reverse complement strand
TATATATATTATATTATATATACATATACATTATATATATATATATATATATATACATATATATATAATCAGAGCCCAAGCTCCTTTCCACCCAAGTTAGGACCAGGGAGGAACAGGCAATGGCTATTGATTAACCAGCAGATATGCCTATAGGCTCCCCAAAAACACCCTATCCTTAGCTCAAAAGGATGGTGAGGTTGCAGCCCCTACAAGTAACTATCGAGCTTGAGCCATGTCTCAAACATCAGTCCAGCAGACTACCAGACTACCACAACCCATTGTCAACGTGGTTTGTAATTCTTTGCAATAGTAAACGAACAGGAAAAGTTAATAACTAATCTAAACATTTAACCCACAAAGCAGTTCTGTAATTACAAGAGATTAATCAGCCTTAATAAAGAAAGGACATATTTATAATGGCAATGATTATGGACGCCAACGTTCAAGAAATTCTCCCGTTGAAACAGAGCCTTTGTTTACTTTTGTAAACATAAAACAACATCCATCGCTGTGACGTCAATATGTTTGTGAAATGTCATTCAATTCCATATAATTTTAACCTAAACGGTCAACACCCAAATGTCCTCTCTGGCTTAGAGATTATTCCTCGCCTTCCCCAAATCACTCATTTCATTCGAAGTTTACAGAACTTATAACTTATAATCAATTAATTATTCAGGTACGTAGAGGATTCCATAAAGATCAAAACTAGAATGATGTTCCAGTGCACTCAATATCCGTTAAAATTACATAGTGGGCTCCATATCTCCGACTAAAGAACTTTAATTCAGGGGCCAATGAAAAGGAGATATGAAATGACGATTTCAATCTAGAAAACTTAGCCATGTTAATTAAGAACTCAGCTAAGATCTTCAAGGGTGACTGGCTAAGATAATGACAAGGATGAGAGAGAGAGAGAGAGAGAGAGAGAGAGAGAGAGAGAGAGCGCTAGTTTCAGAAAACAAACGTGCCTTCTTGCAACACGCATGATAGTGGTTTACGTAACGAAGTCAATGAGAGGACACGAGCCAACCACGGTTTGTACGTTAGCAACAAGAAGTTCGAAATTCGAGTAATTTCCAAAAGATGAAGGAGGGAATTAAACTAATGAAAACTTATAAGGAGGAAATCATAAACAGAGACTTCCGACAGATGATCACTGCTTGCTGTGCGTTGAAGTCGCCACGAAAATTAGCACGAACCCAGACATCGTCAAATCTTCTCAATCCATGTACTTAAAAATTATATGAGTCAAACGAGGAACAATAATTGAGTTAGTAAATGTATATATAATACACTAACATAAATTGTGTAAACGGGGGAGCTCAAAACGACAGTATACTACAGTATCACTTGACAGAGATTAAGTAAGTGGTCTTGGAATACCATGACCGCGAGTTATATCAGACCAGCATATGGAAGTGGCTAACTTCTAAATGGCGGCGACCAGGAAATCAAAAGATTTCCAGCAAGATTTTCCTTCTACGGAAGCAGAGAACAAAATGGGGAGGAGTGAGAGTTAGCACATATTTTTTTTAGGAGAATGCCGACGGAATGGGAAACCTAAAGTCATTTTCTATGCGGAAGACTTTCTTATTTCATGTCTTTTGACAATGACGATTTAACAGTAAATGAAGAATATGAGACATGAAACGTTAAATACTCTGAACGAATAAGGTAAAACGACAGTGGAGGTCCTGTAGAGAGTGGGGTTCCCCTGCTGTATGGGACCGGAAAGGCAGACATCAAAGTAAAGTAAGTAAAAGAAAAAGAAGGAACATAAGAAAAAACGAGTCAGCGGAATGAATGAAGGAAAGATGCCCAATTCAATTATAAAGACAAGCAGCCACGATGCATTCTAAGGAAATCATCTCATTTATTCAAGGCATCATTCAACATTCAAGCAGCAGCAGGCATCTCATGGAGATCAAGATGTATACGAATAGATGAAGCATGACCAAGTAAGACAACAGATGGTGCCGAAAATACGATCAATCCTGCCGGCAACGGCGGGGAGTCCTTTTCACTTTCAGGTACGTTTAAACATTTGGGAAGCAGAGGACATTTAGGACGGTTTATAGGGGGGGAGGGGGGTGAAGGAAGCAGAGAACATCTAGGACCGTAAGGGATTGGGGGGGAGGGGGAATGAAGACTGGAGGGTGCGAACTAAGGTGCGTGTGAACGCGTGCTTGGGAAATCAGCAGCGAATATCTTTGGCGTTATGCATTCGTACCCAACCGCGTGCGAGTGAAGGTACGCTGCCTGCGATGACACGGTATTTGGGGAAAAGGGACCCTCAACACCTGTTGCACAGGTAACAGTAATCGTTGAAAAGAAAATGAAAATATCCTTGGACGAGTACTAAAAATTGCAAGTCGTTTCCTGCTTTACACCCATTGGAAAATGTACTCTGGATACGCTTAGGTTTTGTTTGGGTACGTCGGAAGAATTCGGTTTCTCATTTCCATTTACCGGTGGGGGGAGAGGGGAGGGGAGGGGG
>NC_090766.1:44928808-44951308 GCF_036898095.1 Palaemon carinicauda | reverse complement strand
GTACACTCGGACACACTATTCCATCTAACTTCTCTTCCTCTTGTTTTGTTAAAGTATTTATAGTTTATAGAGGAAATATTTATTTTAATGTTGTTTCTGTTTTTAAAATATTTAATTTTTCCTTGTTTCCTTTCCTTACTGGGCTATTTTCCCTGTTGGAGCCCCTGAGCTTATAGCATCTTGCTTTTCCAACTAGGGTTGTTGCTTAGCAATTGATAATAATAATAATAATAATAATAATAATCATAATCATAATAATAATAATAACAATAATAACAACAAAAACAACAACAACAACAACAACAATAACAACAATAATAATAATAATAATAATAATAATAATAATAATAGTAACGCCAAGAAGTTCAATAAAAGATTATACAGAAGCAATTTAGAGTTTTACTTCATATATTTATACATTTATACATTTATCAAAAGACCTTGACGAGCATAGATACCAAGTGATTTTAGCTTCATTTACATCAGGCAGGAAATACTGATCAAGGGACATTGTTCACGTTTGTTGATGGCTAATATTGATTATTAATGCCGTGTGACGCCATCGTTTTAATAAGAAAACAAATCTATACATCTCTGGTGCGACATCTCTTACGGGGGCTAAGATACGGCTGGTTCTGTGACGGTGCCGAGAGAGGAGTTGTGAACTCAAAGGCAGATTGGAAACGACTGAGTTGTATATTAAGGAACACTATTCTTTATATACAAAACCTCAAGGCAACAGGATATAACATGTTCGAGAGACAGACAATGTTCAGAGCAAAACAGCAGACATGAATTTTCATGTTCGTTTGAGTGCGAGGGAAGAGCGAAGATACAAGCATATTATATACAAAAGGAATTATGTACAATTGTGTGACACACGGTTGGTACAGTTCCATTGCTCAGTACAAAGTGATGGTGCCGCGAGTTTAAAATTAGAAAATCCACCAATCAATGGGTGACTAATGAACTTTTATCTCAGGTTTAAAGACTCGATATCTATTCTTAAGTGACTCAAATATCCCAATAAAGGAATCAGACTGGAATTGAACTCGGGAAAAAAAAAAAAAAAAAAAAAGAATTCCACTCTTTAATATAAACGACTAGAATTTTACTCTTTAATGGAAACATAACTAGAATTCGACTCTTGAAAAACAGACTAGACTTCCAATCAGTAAATTTCGAGGAGAAGGCTTTTGGGTGGGGGGAGGAAATGAAAAGTGATTTTCAGGGCACTACCGAACCTAATACAACCACTTAACCTAACCTAGGGCCCTGTACCCCTACCTAGGCCTACGGGGGGGGGGGCCTCTCTCCAACCCCCTCTTAAGGTCACAGTGATTTTCGGGGCCAAACGTGTAAGACGTCATAGTGGACTAGTTTGTCTGCGGATTATAGTGGTTACAGGGCTCATTTGAGCTAAAAACAAGACACAGTCAACAATAACAACAGACTTGGAAAAATTCTGGGAGGAAGACAAGAGTAGCGTGAGTTTGATAGTCGATCTTTCGACTGTTATTGAATTTCACTAAATTATCTCACTTGTATACCACTATTTACATACATTCCAACAGATTTTAGTAAAAATACATTGAATACCACTGATATCTTCATGCGGCCCTCTCCTAGACATTAACCTTCCAATCTTTAAAAAAACAGACTAGAATTCTACTTTCTTTCATAAAAACGACTAGAATTCCATTCTTACAAATCTATTAGAATTCCACTAAAACGATTAAAATTCACCTTTTTAAAAACCCGACTAGAATTTCACTCTTCTAAAAAAAAAAAAAAACTAAACCTCCTCTTTCTAAAAAACAGACTAAAATTCCACTCTTTTAAAAAACCGACTAGAATTCCACTCTTTTAAAAAAACCGACTAGAATTCCACTCTTTTAAAAAACCGACTAGAATTCCAATCTTAAAAAACCGACTAGAATTCCACTCTTTAAAAAACCCAGACTAGAATTCCCCTCTTAGAGACCCAGACTAGAATTCCACTCTTTCATTCCCCTAAATTCCCAATTTTCTCTTCCCTATTACCAAGCTTCCGTTTCCCTTGACTATTACAACCGTTCATCCCGAGAGGTTAAAGTCCTCTCTTTTTCCTTTCCTTTCCTTCCCCCATTCACATACCATCTTAGTCTCTCGCCTCTCATGGTTGACACATGGCTGCTCATATTTTTCGACCGAGTTGTAAATCTATGTGCCTACGTCACATGCTTAATGACAGACTTCTGAATGCATGATTCACCTCTCTCTCTCTCTCTCTCTCTCTCTCTCTCTCTCTCTCTCTCTCTCTCTCTCTCTCTCTCTCTCTCTCTCTCTCTCTCTCTCTCTCTCTCTCTCTCTCTCATTACTCTTTCGAAATTAAATAAATCAAATCAAGTCTTATCCAATAATTAACAAATGAGTTGCAACCCAAATGAAATCATCATTGAAATTCTTATCCAATAACCAATGACTGAGTTACAACCCAAAAGAACTCTAGCAATAAAAGTCTTATTCAATGAATGAGTTGCAACTCCAAAGAACTCTAGCAATAAAAGTCTTATCCAATAACCAATGAATGAGTTGCAACCCAAAAGTACTCTGGCACTAAAAGTCTTACCTAGTGACCAATGAATGAGTTGCAACCCCAATGAACTCTAGCAATAAAAGTCTTATCCAATACCAATGAATGAGTTGCAACCCAAAAGTACTCTAGCAATAAAAGTCTTACCTAGTGACCAATGAATGAGTTGCAACCCCAATGAACTCTAGCAATAAAAGTATTATCCAATAACTTATGAAAGAGTTGACACCCCAAAGTACTCTAGCACTAAAAGTCTTACCTAATGACCAAAGAATGAGTTACAACCCAAAAGGTCTCTAGCAATAAAAGTCTCATCCAATAACCAATGAATGATTTGCAACCCCTAAGAACTCTAGCACTAAAAGTCTCACCTAATGACTAATCAATGAGTTAACACCCACAAGATCTCTAGCAATTAAAAGTTCTATCAAATGAATGAGTTACAGCCCAAAATATCTCTAGTAATAAAAGTCTTTTCCATTGACCAATGAATGAGTCGCAACCCCAATAAACTCTAGCAATAAACATCTTATTCAATGATGAATGAATGAGTTGCATACCAAAGGAAATTTAGCAATGAAAGTCTTATCCAATACCCCATAAATGAGTTGGAACCCAAATGAGATCTAGCGATATATGTCTTATCTAATGAATGATTTGCAGCCCAAATGAAATTTAGCAATGAAAGTCGGATCTAATAATCAATGAATGACTTGCTATCCAAAGGAAATCTAGCAATAAAAGTCGTATCCAATAACTGAATAACCCAAGAATGAGTTGCAGCCAAAATGAAATCATCAACAAAAGTCTTATCCAATGACCAATGAGTTACTTATGACCATCATGAAAACAATAAAAAGCATTTTTATTTCCCCATCATCCACCACACACTGCATTCGCGTTTGCCGACTTCCTCGCAAGGCCGGAGCTCCGCGGAGGCTATAGGCAGCCATTGACACCACTGCCTTCCGACGACGGGAGAATGTCCCGGGGCTATTGTTCGAGGCCGGAAACCTACGACGAAGGAGGTGCAGAAGCAGTAGAGGTTCCTCTATGTTTATGTCCTCGGTCATCTACCTCTGCACGTACACCCCGCCAGCAGGAGGGGAGGAAGGAGGGGAGGAAGGAGGGGAGGAAGGAGGGGAGGAAGTTAAATGGGGAAAAGGGGAGGGGTATGACAAGTGTTTTTTTGTGACTGTACAATGTAAGGTTCCTGGCTACCGTCATTCAGTTCGTAGCTGTGTTGGTTGTGCGTTTTTTTTTCCAGGTTTTGCTTTGGGCTCTTTCCATCTAGCTGGCCACATTTTTATCATCATCATCATCATCATCATCATAATAATAATAATAATAATAATAATAATAATAATAATAATAATAATAATAATTAGGCCACTTCAGTGAGAGTTGAGCTCGCCTCACTTGCCTGGTAAATCTCCTTTTAATAAATAGATCAGGCTAACAACAACAACAACAACAACAACAACAACAACAACAACAACAACAATAATAATAATAATAATAATAATAATAATAACAACAACCTACTCTCCAATCAACACCACCAAAAGAAATGTATCATCTTTATCAGGTATTTATCACTACCACATATCTCCTCTGTCAACTCTGGTGTCAATATAAAAAAAAACATTAGATGAGAAGCAACAGATAATGATAAGGAGAAACGAGTACAAAAATAAAAATCAGAGATAAGGTGACTTACCAAAAATAACAAACAGAAAACAGAATTGTAAGAAAACCGGTTGCCAGTGGAGAGAGAGAGAGAGAGAGAGAGAGAGAGAGAGAGAGAGAGAGAGAGAGAGAGAGAGAGAGAGAGAGAGAGAGGGAGGGAGGTTCTTGGGGGTTAAATTAATTCTTCTTAAGAGCTCAAAAGTTTAAATTGCATTTTGTTATTGCAAAGATTCCGGAAATTAATAAAGATTCTAACACAGCAAGTATAAATATTAATGCACATAACAGTACGCCAGCATATACCTTCATATATGCGAGATTAAACATACAGCTCTTGTGCACACACACACACACATATATATATATATATATATATATATATATATATATATATATATATATATATATATATATATATATATATATATATATATGTATATATATATACATATACACATACATATATACATATATATATATATATATATATATATATATATATATATATATATTTACACACACACACACACACACACACACATATATATATATATACATATATATATATATATATACATATATATATACATATATATATATATAATATATACATATATATAAATAATATACATGTGCATGTATTTATGTTCCCGAAAAACACATTGACACTGTTGATCTAAAAAGTGTATTAGCTGAATGGTATATAATAAGGTGCATGGTGGCTGGAGAGAGAGAGAGAGAGAGAGAGAGAGAGAGAGAGAGAGAGAGAGAGAGAGAGAGAGAAAGGTCAACGTCCTGTGTGAACAGGGACAGGTCAATGTCAAGTCTCCATGTTCGATAGCAATTTTATTGTTTTAATCTTAAAGAACAATCAGCCCTAAAGCCTACGTGTGTTTGGAGGAGGAGGAGGAGGAGGAGGAGGAGGAGGAGGAGGAGGAGGAGACCTTGGTTTTGAATGTACATGTTTGGGGTCAATACTGCTCTAATCCAGGATTACGTCGAATGTCGGTGCAAGCCTGCGATTACCGGCAGAAACTTCGAAGTCGTAAAACGATACCCAGACGGATTCACTTAGATTGCCCGAAACGAAACCTTTAACGAGATCGTAAATGTTTATTTTTTTTATTTTCTTTTTTATTTCTAATCTAGATGTTACCCTTTGCCACGGCCTGATCTATCCTGAAGGCGATTCCACCCTCCCTCTCTATTCTTACATATTTATTCCCAGAATTGGCGCCATTGACACTTGTAATTGTGACGCCAGTCCATTCCTAGAATTGGCGTCACTGACCCTGGTAGTTGACACGCTGGTATATGCGTACCCCCCCCCCCCCACACACAGAAATAACTAGAAGAAATTGCTAATTGAAATTAACATTTTTAATAGAGAAAACATGAAAAAGAGAGAGGTTCTAAATGAGGAAAGGGTTGTAGATAAAGGTTTTATTGGAAGCTAAACCAATGAAAACTAAGGTTCAGCACTTAGGATGTTTAACTGAGGAGTAAAAATACAATAAAAAATATGAGGTTCAACATGGAAAACTCTCACAAAGACGAAGAACTTAAACAAGATAAATATACAAAAGATGAGGTTCAAAATGGACGAAATAATGGAGAGTCTTATATTCACATAGAGAAGGAGGAGACTCCTGCATTCTCACAGACTTATACAGGAAATGAACAAAATCACTATGTTGTCGTTACGCACAAAATACCCACAATCATGCGAGCAGTTTTGAGAGAGAGAGAGAGAGAGAGAGAGAGAGAGAGAGAGAGAGAGAGATTACTGGAATTCTATATAGAGTACATACATGCACGGTAGATGAAAAAGTTACATACGGCGAATTAAAAAAAATTAGAAAAAAAAATTCTCCAGTTCCGAGAAGTCTGCATTATCAGAATCTTATTCTATAAAAAAATCTACTGGAATTATAAAACGACTGAATGCGACAAACATACTGCATCAATTATTAATAATAATAATAATAATGATTAATACTTCTAATAATAATTTCATAGGGATCATTATTAAAATTATCATTATTATTGCTGAAACAAAAGCAAAAGTTATTGCTCTAACTATCACATTACTCATATTGATATCAACTTCATTATCACTTTCGAGAAGTTCATCAGGTCGTTAACAGGTAAGTCTTGCATCTCAACAGCATTCCCTTCCTGCAAGCGTTGACATCTACAACCAAGCAGAGAACAAGGTTTGCAATCTCCAAATAACATCTCGCATGTTCTGTCGAGGACTTAAACCGAGAGAGTTCTTCAGATAATTGCGAGAAAATTTACGAGCTCAGATTAGCCTTTGAAGAGCACCACCCAGCGATGTCTCCCCCCCCCCCCCCCCCCCCCGCTAAGTAGAAAAGTTGCATGACATTTGGGCCCTGTGTCGACAACTGAATTATAAAGTAATCAAGTTGAGATAATTTGTAAAATTCTTTTATGTTGGAATTTGACATATCAGGGATGGTGAATAGGATAATTTTACATTTCTTTTATAATTTTAATAATTTCTTTTACTATATACAGCATTGATTTTCATTCCTTCAAACGGTAGTTATTTAAAAAGAACCCCTTTCAATTTACTATAAAGTCTAAAAAATGAATTGCATAAAAGTTGAATTCAGAAAAATCGAGATGTATATATTCTTATACGCTTAATAATTTGCTCAAACAGACGTATTTCCTTGCCAATACCTCAAATTTTTCCACACCAATTTCTAAACAGATAATACCAATTAGAATATAATATTTATCAAATCAGCAAAACGTCTAATGAAAAACGTCCAAAGTTTATAATTAATTCTGAATGAAATTCAAAACCAGGCTTATGAACTAATTCGAAGTTTATCATTTAAAATCGAACCTAACCATATCAATCAGTCACAAAGTTCTGATGACTTACTTCTACATATAAAGCATTGCAACAATTTCCTGTGCAAGTTCCTCGGCCAGGATTTGGGAGTGACCAAATCCTAGGTTAGGTTGGACACAGGAATTCCTGGCACACACACTGAGGAAGTGTACCCTGCCACACCCTAACAGCGCAACGAGTAACCAAACAGCTAGTATAAGGAAAAGAATTCAGATGTGGTTCTCGGGGATGAACCCAAGAACTTGGCGCGCAGAAAGCGTGTGACAGGGTGCACTTTCTCAAAGCGAGTTGTGACAGAAATACATGTGTCCAAATGTACCTAACGCACACAGACGGGTCATTTAAATTATTAGGATTTAGGAATTTCCAAACCTCGTGTTCATAACGACCAAAACATGATTTAGTAAAATCCAAAACCTACGTTCGTGGAAACGCAACCTCTGGGCTCACATGCCAAAATCCTGGGCTCTTGGCACACTAAACCTGGACTTGTAACCTAGCTCTAGTACCCAAAACGTGGGCTTCCAGCCCCAAAACCAGGGTTTAAAACGTCCAATACGTGTGACTCCAACGACAAAAAACATAAGACCCCAAAAACCTGGACTTCTAACGCCCATAACCTAGCTCCAAGGACCCAAAACGTGGGCTTCCAGCCCCCAAAACCAGGTTTTCAAACGTCCAATACCTGTGACCTCAACGACAAAAACCTAGACTCCCAACAACCCAAAACCTGGGCTCTTAACCCACCAAACCTGAGCTCCAATACCAAATTCCTGGACTTTTAATACGTAAATCATGGGTTTTCAACACCAAAAACCTCGGGCTCCTTACCCACAACATTTAGGTTACTATCCCAGAAAATCTGTTTTGGACCCCCCAAACCTGGGCCTTGTCGCCCAAAACCTGGTGTTCTATCACTCAAAACCTGAGCTATTAACACCCAATTTCTGATTACTTAAAATTGAAAGTTTACGTTCGTGTACACCCAACCCATGGATTCATAACGCCCATATCCTGGTATCCTAACATCTAAAATCTGGGCTCTTAACGCCCAAAACTTCGTTTAGGTTAATGAACCCCAAAACCTGTTTTTTTTTTTTTTTTTTTTTTTTTTTTTTTTTTTAACGCCCAAACCTGGGTTAGGTTATTGAGCTTCCAGAATCTGGGTTCATAACGCCTAAAGCCTGAGTTCCTAATGTTCAGAATCCGGATTCATAAACGCCCCAAAATTGGGTTCGCAATGCCTAAAACTTCGGTTCGTAACATCTAAAACCTGAGTTCGTAAACGGCCAAATCCTAAGTTTGCAAACGTTCATACTTGGGCTCGTAACACCAAAGCTCTAGATTCAAGAACGCCCAGATTCTGCATTCAAGAACGCCTAAAATCTGGTTTGGAAATGCCTACAACCTAGGTTAATAACACTCATAATCAGGGTTCGTAACACCAAAACCTTGAGTTAGTAAAAGCCCAAAACCTGGGTTCGTAAACACCCAAAACCTGGGATCGTAAGCACCCAAAACCTGGGATTGTAAACACCCAAAACCTGGGTTCGTAAACACTCAAAACCTGGGTTCGTAAACAACCACAACCTGGGTTCGTAAACACCTTCACCCCGGGTTCGTAAACATCCAAAACCTGGGTTTGTAAACAACTACAACCTGGGTTCGTAAACAACCACAACCTGGGTTCGTAAACACCCAAACCTGGGTTCGTAAACAACCACAACCCGGGTTCGTAAACACCTTCACCCCGGGTTCGTAAACATCCAAAACCTGGGTTTGTAAACAACCACAACCTGGGTTCGTAAACACCTTCACCCCGGGTTCGTAAACATCCGAAACCTGGGTTCGTAAACAACCACAACCTGGGTTCGTAAACACCTTCACCCCGGGTTCGTAAACATCCAAAACCTGGGTTTGTAAACAACCACAACCTGGGTTCGTAAACACCCAAAACCTGGGTTCGTAAACACCCAAAACCTGGGTTCGTAAACAACCACAACCCGGGTTCGTAAACACCTTCACCCCGGGTTCGTAAACATCCGAAACCTGGGTTCGTAAACAACCACAACCTGGGTTCGTAAACACCCAAAACCTGAGTTCGTAAACACCCAAAACCTGGGTTCGTAAACAACCACAACCCGGGTTCGTAAACACCTTCACCCCGGGTTCGTCAACACCCAAAACCTGAGTTCGTAAACACCCAAAACCTGGGTTCGTAAACACCCAAAACCTGGGTTCGTAAACAACCACAACCCGGGTTCGTAAACACCTTCACCCCGGGTTCGTCAACACCCAAAAACCTGGGTTCGTAGTGCCCTAAACATGAATTCACAACCCCCAAAAGCTGAGTTCATTAAACTCTCATGGGTAGCAATAGCATTTGCAAGTAGCACTAATAAATTATCTTATTTTCAATCTTTTGTGGTGGAATTAACGATTACTAATTTCTATATCTATATTTTCAGCCAACTGATTATGTCTAATATCATTTTAAGTCTCAATATATAACCCATGTATACTCAATCTATACTGCATTTAAAGAATAAAAAATTTGAGTTCATCCGTAATTATCAAACGTTTAAAAATAACATTAAAACTAAATATTTATAACAAACTTAGAACTTTAAAAATAATTCAAATATTAATTTATAGTCAGTATTTTAGGGGTATGTTAATCAAATTACCATTTTTTTTTCTTTATAATACCAATGGCTTTTAATTTACTTTTTATTTAATTTCAGCAAAATCTTGGAGTGCGTAACTCCTTCCATTGAGTTGTCAACCTGTTTTCGATTACTTTTGTGTGGTTTACTTAATTGCACCGTAAAGAAAGCAGTTTAAGGGGTTATTTGTCGAGATGTCTAATAAAACATTGCACCGTGGGATCTAGGACGTTAAAACGTCGACATTATGTCGATTCTTAGAAAATTACCAATAATAATAATAATAATAATAATAATAATAAAAATAATAATAATAATAATAATAATAATAAAAATAATAATAATAATAATAATAATGATTAAATAGTAACAGCAATAACAACAACAACAACATCAACAGCAAAAACAACAACAACAATAATAATAATAATTATAATAATAATAATAATAATAATTATAATAATAATAATAATAATAATAATAATAATAATAATAATGAACCAGCAACCACCACTGCACAAACAATAAAAAAAAAATAATAATAATAATTATGATGATTATATTCAATTAACCAAAGTGCATTTAGCTTTTGAATAAAAAATTCTACTAAAAAAAAAAAAAAAAAAATTACACGAAAGGATAAATTCTTTTTTCACACTTACCATCTTATTGAGATGGAGAAGTATTCGTATAGGCCAAGTCCAGAAACATACCTGCAAAAAACAAACAAAATTATAATAATAAATTTCTCTGTAATTATACGGAAAATAATATAAACAATACACATTTAGGTGTAATTATTTTGAGCATTTTTTTTTTTTCATGAAAAGTCTCCTGATAAACAAAATCTAATTCGAAGTCTTTCTAGATGAAATTGAGAACCTTCGAAGTTTCGGCCAAGCTGATAAAGTCTATAGTATATCTAATTTAGAAACGAAGTTTCGTTTCTGAAAACCATTCTGAATAATGCTATACCAATTCTGCTGGCTATCAACTGGCAGATTTGAACATTAAGTAGTAGGTAGTAAAAAATATATGAACTATACTAAATTTTTTTTAATGAGGCGCATTTGCACCGACTCGCAGCGGTGCCCTTTTAGCTCGGAAAATTTTCCTGCTATCTGATTGGTTAGAATTATCTTGTTCAACCAATCAACGAGCAGGAAACCTTTCCGAGCTAAAAGGGCACCCCTGCGAGCCGGTGTAAATCTGCCTCGCTAAACAGAATTGACTATAGTAGTACATGAACGATTATAAGCAGTGCAATAAAATACATGATCTAATGAAATATGCAAAACAAACGATCTCTAACACTTCAATGATAAATTCATGGATAAAATCTTTTCTTATTTCTTGAATAGAAAACACTAAAACAAAAGCATTTTTTCTAGAGCCAAAATGTCTGTTATATAACGCAAAAGGCGTGTCTCGTATTTACTGTTGCATAAGATATGAAGGAAATGTAACTTTATATCAGTAGTTATAACATCACAAAAAACTCCTTATCAGTATTTAATCATAAAGAGGAAGTGCAGTACTTTGTGAAAATCAGGCATGATTTCGACGCCTGAAAGTAGTGATCCTTGTTACTCGTAAGTATCGGGCCATAATAAGAATAAAGAGAGAGAGAGAGAGAGAGAGAGAGAGAGAGAGAGAGAGAATCACAGCAAACCTTAAAGCAGTACCGTTCATATAACTTTAAAATATTCCTGCAAATATTCATAATCGATACTGTCCTCTCTTAGAAAAATAAGGATGATGATTGCGTGTGTATTGTGAATAGGAAGGGGAAAATAGAGGAGAGAGAGAGAGAGAGAGAGAGAGAGAGAGAGAGATACAGTAAACCGTAAACCATTACCGTTTCAATAAAGCTTAAAATATTCAAGGAATTATTCAAACTGGATACAGTCTTCTCATGGTATGAATGACGAAAAAAGCTTGCGTGTGTATGTACGTATGTGAATGAAGGGGGAGAATGGCCGGGGGGGGGGTTGAGTAAATAAGGTACAGAGGATGGCAAATAGATGAAAGGATAAGAAGAGGTACTGTTGTGGGTTGAAAACAGGATGTGTTAGGAACATTTTTTTTCCCCGTTGAAATAACAGCGACAAAGACCCCGAGTGACATAGTTATCACAGCTGGCAATCTTAATGACACTCGAATCGAGAGAATCAAAACTGCACTTATCCAATTTTTCTTTTTTATAATGGACACGAAAATAGGGAATCTCAGTCCATTGTAGGGGTGGGCGCAAGGATGGGCGACATTTTTTCAAGGTCGATAATATCTGGTTTCTCTGTAACGTAATTACTGGATATAGAATATTTACACACGCCTATATATATATATATATATATACACACAAACATATATATATACATATATATGTATGTATATATATAAATATATATTTGTATATATAATTTATATATATACATATATATATATAATATATATATACATATATATATATGTATACATAATTTATATATATATATATATATATATATACATACATATACATATGTATGTACTGTATATATATAAATATATATTTGTATATATAATTTATATATACGTATATATATACATATACAATATATATATATATATATATATATATACACACATATATATATGTATATAATATATATATATATACATATATATATATATATGATATATATATATATAATATATATAATATATATATAATATATACATATATATATATATATATATATACATATGAAGGCATACAGCAAATCGACAAGACGAAAGTGTCAAGGTTTGTACTCGGCAATTATCCAGAGAAACGACCAAATAATGAGACTGTTGCATGTTAGCAACAAGCCAGTTACGAGGGGAGTGACCATATAATATTAGTCACATAAAACAAGGAAAAAATAGTGAATACGATAATTTAGAAAATAAAATTAAATCTTGGTTAACTCGAAACAAAGTAATTCTGAAAGCATATAAAGAAAATCTTTTAGGAAATCGGTTACGGAAAAGTATTGTTAAAACTTATTAAAACGTTAATATGAATGACGCATAAATTTTTGAAAAATTGTTTGATTATATAATTTGAAAAATACGAAATTACATTGAATGTATGACAACTATCGCAATAAAAAGTAACAAAATCGAAATAAAAAAACAAAGAACAGTGTGTACCTCCACCTTGATGGAGAGAGAGAGAGAGAGAGAGAGAGAGAGAGAGAGAGAGAGTTCCTTTTCCTTTTTATTTTATCTCAAAACAAAATAACAGCGTTTTAGAAATTGTTAAAAGGTACAAAACACAATGGAAATTAATTCAAGAGCAGGAGAGAGAGAGAGAGAGAGAGAGAGAGAGAGAGAGAAGATTTCTTATTATGCAATCTTTGTGTGGCGAATGTTTTGTAAAATGATAAAGGTAACAAAAATAATGCTGTCAGGTAACAAAACAACAACACCAATATTAATAATAATAATAATAATAATAATAATAATAATAATAATAATAATAATAATAATAATAATAATAATAGGAGCGTTGACATATAGCCTAACGTAAATCATATGTGTAAATATAACGGGTAAGACAACACCCCCCCCCCCCACCAAAAAAAATAAACAAATAAATAAATATTCTCGGGGGGAACCACAACGGATATAAAAATTCTATATAATAAACCAACCGAATATAGGAAAATCCTTATATATATATATATATATATATATATATTATTATTATTATTATTATTATTACCTGCTAAGCTACAACCCTAGTTGGAAGAGCAGGATACTATAAGCATGAGGGCTTCAACAGGGAAAATAGCCCAGTGAGGAAAGGAAATAAGGAAAATACAAGCAAATTCACAATTAAAATAAAATATTTCAAGAACATTAAAATAAATCTTTCATATATAAATTTATAAAAACTTTAAAAAACAAGAGGAAGAGAAATAAGATTGTATGTATATATATATATATATATATATGTGTGTGTGTGTGTGTGTGTGTAATATTCATGAACAATATAAAACAATATTCACTAACGTACTTAAATTTTTTTTTGTTTAAGACAATCTGGTACATTATCAACAACCTTTAGACTTCGATTAAGATTAAATTAATTGGCGATTTGGTTTTTCAATTAAACATTAAAACTAAACTTCCAGACATAGAAACGACATAACCTTCCTAAAATCCCTTTCTTCTCTAAACGAGGAAAGGCGATGTCAGTTCGAACCCCGTTACGTATTATTATTATTATTATTATTATTATTATTATTATTATTATTATTATTATTATTAGCCAAGCTACAACCCTAGTTGGAAAAGCAAGATGCTATAAGCCCAGGGGCTCCAACAGGGAAAAATAGCCCAGTGAGGAAAGGAAATAAGGAAAAAAATAAATGAAGAGAACAAATTAACAATAAATCATTCTAAAATAAGTAACAACGTCAAAACAGACATGTCATATATAAATTATTAACAACATCAAAAACAAATATGTCATAAAAAAACAATAAAAAGACTCATGTCCGCCTGGTCAACAAAAAAGCATTTGCTCCAACTTTGAACTTTTGAAGTTCTACTGATTCAACCACCCGATTAGGAAGATCATTCCTACTTGGATGAATACAAGAAACTATTTCATCACTTTATGAAAACATTCATTTACGTCATTAGTCATGAATTTACCTTATTGTAAACTGAAGACTTTTCTTATTTCATGAGTCTCTTGACAGTGACGATTTATCAGTAAATGAACAATATGTGACTTGAAAAGATAAGTACTGTGAACGAACAAAGTAAAATGAAAGTGGAGGTCCTGTAGAGAGTGGGGTTCCCCTGTTGTATGGCACCGGAAAAGCAGCCATCAAAGTAAAGTAAGTAAAGAATGTATGTCAAGCGTACACACTACCATAATTTCTTACTTCTAACGGTATGTATACGTACGATAGAAATGCCTCTACTGAATATTATGTAAGACAAATACATTCAATAAGGCATTTATATTTTGGTGGGCAAATATATTCTATTAAGAAAATATTATCTAAGGTATATAATTACGTCAAATATGTTCAGAAAAAGGGTGGACTATAATACTATGAAAATATACCCTCTGGATACATAATTCTAAATGCCAGATGTATTCTAAACAAAAAAATATGCATGGGCTGAAATGTATATTACATGGCAAATATATTGTATCTAAATATACTTTAAAATTATTATAACTACAAAGGATATAAACCAGTAAAACTGACTAATTTATATAAAGAAAATCAAATAAATTTGATGAAAAAAAAAAAAACACACACACACACAAGAGTTACACCAAGTGCTACGCCAAAGTGAAAGTGTCCGACAAGAGAGAGCATTTGATAAGTATGTGTGCATGTGCGTGTTTACCTGCATGTATGTATATGTGTTCTTCATATACGTATGTGTGTATGTGCGTGTTTACCTGCATGTATGTATGTGTTCTTCATGTACGTATGTGTGTATGTGCAAATGTGTATGCATGTGTTTGTATTCAACTAGGGAAAATCTGGGTTAGGGCGTAGTGAAAGTGCAGGTGTGTAATGGGTGTTAGTGGCCGTGACCCAGATTACGAGAGAGAGAGAGAGAGAGAGAGAGAGAGAGAGAGAGAGAGAGAGAGAGATTGAATATCATCCTCAGAGTGAAGATGAGCCAACAAGAAGAAATTCAGGTCTTTCCTCTCGCTCTCACTAATGGACCTACGAACCTTAATTCAAATGATGAATTTTTAATACAATAAGACTCCTTCCAATGAGGTTTTGACAATTTCATGGAATAATCAAATTTTTTCATGTAAATTCTATGGGTAAACTACATTTTAAAACCTCATTTCCATTAAGATATAATTTAGTATTTAAGTAAGGTACTATGGAGACTAATATTTCCAAACTTGTAATTCCATTCGGTTCAATTGTTAATCTAATTTCTTTTAGTACAAAACACATACGCAAAAACACTATATATATACACACAATATATATATATATATATATTATATTATATATATATATATATATATATGCATACATGCATACATATATCTATATATACACATACATACGTACATATACTTATACACACACATGTATGTATGTATGTGTATATATAGATAAATGTATCTGTGTATATATATATGTATGCATGTATGTAAACACACACACACACACACACACACACACATATATATATATATATATATATATATTCTGTGGAAATTTTATTTCACTGACAGCCACAATCGTTTGGCATACGGTATATTGCATAATATATTTTCCCTAAGGAAAAATAATCACAACAACAATAACAACAACAACAACAACAATAATAATAATAACAATAATAATAATAATAATAATAATAATAATAATAAAAAATTTTCTTGGTTCAATTTCCTCTCTACCTTTGTGACACGAGAAAATTGTGAGCCCAAAAGTGACACTGAAATCTCTGCGTCACAGTAGGAAGCGAATATTATGTCTAGGGGATAAAATAATCTCTCGCAGTCATAAACAGACACTTTCCCAGACCAAACGAGCTCGTTTCTTTTTCCCTTTTCTTTTTTTTTAGCTTCTCTGGTCCTCGTAGCCAGACGCAGCTTCAATGTCAATTAACGAAAGGGAATGTTGCATACAATTTCTGCCGTTCTTTGCATTTTTCAGTCATATTATGGTGGTGAAATATACACATGAATGCCAGAGGCAAGGGACAGTGACACTGCCCTAGCAAGCAGGCTGATTTCTTAGAGACTGACCATTATATATATATATATATATATATATATATATATATATATATATATATATATATATATATATATATATATATATGTATATATATAATATATATATATGTATATATATATATATATGTATATGTATACATATATATGTATATATATATGTATATATATACATATATATATGTATATATATACATATATATATATATATATATATATATATATATATATATATATATATGTGTATATATATACACAGTGTGTGTGTATATATATACACACACATACATATATATATCTATATATCTATATATCTATATATATATATATATACATATATACATATATATATATATACACATGATGTGCGCTCAAGCCCCTACCCACCCAAGCTAAGACTAGGGAGGGCCAGACAATGAATGCTGATGACTCGACAAGTAGACCTATAGGATCCTCAGACACTCGTCCTTAGCTCGCAAGGATGGTGAAGTTGCAGACACTATAAAACAATATTTACTACAATTACTTTTTTAATGTTAATATCATTATCATTACTATTGTGTTTACAATAATTTCACACAACACGACAGCATGAAAAGAAGAAAAACTTTTCGAGTTCATGACAATTGATAGATGTGCTTCACCATTAACTAGAGAAGCCATTTAACCAACGAGGCTCTCTCTCTTCCACAATATGTCTAGCATTTATGACAATAGCAGGCAATAAACATATACCTAGATTTTCAAAAGGCTTTTGACAAAGTTCCTTATAGAAAATTAATGGTCAAAATTAGAGCACTAGGCATCATTGACGAGCCAGCTGAAAGGATCGAAGATTGGCTAGCAAACAGAAAACAAGAGAGTTGTAATCAATGGAGAAGCTTCAGAGTTGGCAGCTGTGACAAGCGGAGTACCTCAAGGATCCGTCCTTGGCCCATTGCTATTTCTGATCTACGTTAACGACGTAGATTTAGGATTAACCAGTAGAATAGCCAAATTCGCCGACGATACTAAACTAAGCAAGCATAAATGCTGCGAACCCAGAAGAGGTAAAAGCCTTAAGAAAAGGTCTAATGGAGCTAGGAGAATGCTACACAACATGGAAAATGCCTTTCAACTGTGGGAAATGTAACCCACAATCAGAATACTCGCTGCTGGGCAATGAGCTAGAAAGTGTGAACCAGGAGGAAGATGCCGGTATTATTATCAGCAAGGATTTGAAGTTCACCAAACGGAGCATAAAAGCTGAAAAAGGCACAAAAACTGATAGGTTACATAAAGAGACAATTCAAATACAGAAACAGACACTGTACTACAGCTGTACACATTACTAGTAAGACCCCACCTCGAATACGTAGTCTAATTCTGGGCTCCAAGTACTCAGAAGGATATAGACAGACAGGAAACAGTACAAGCTGGGGCCACCAAACTAGTCCCAACACTAAGGCAATTTGGATATGCTGTAGAGTAGACGGAGGATGGAACATTTGAACTTATTTGATCTACAAACTCGACGACTAAGGGTACAGTTACTACAGGCATTCAAAATTCTTGAAGGAACAAAAAATGTAGATTACATCAATCTATTCATGCTCAGCACAAATCAGTCTAGAGGTAACGGATACAAACTTGAATTGAAAAGATACAACACCACTCAATGTGGCATTTTCTTTCCATACAAAATAGAAAATACTTGGAATAGACTACCAGAGGATGAAGTAAACAGTAACACGGTAAACGAGTTCAAGAATAAGTTAGACAAGATCATAAGAACTCTAAATGCTAAAACTAAATCAATCCACCAAAGAGCATATGGAGTCTCCCCGGATGGACTAAAAGTCTTTGAGACATCCGAAATCCACGTAACACTCTCTCTCTCTCTCTCTCTCTCTCTCTCTCTCTCTCTCTCTCTCTATCTCTCTCTCTCTCTCTCTCTCTCTCTCTCTCTCTATCTCTATATTTGTAGAGATCACCATGATTTCACCAAATTATCTAAACGATGAAATACAAACTTTTCACTTCACTTAAAACTATAAAAATTCTAGTCTTGGTTTCTTTTCTTCATAAACGTTTTTCCAAACAGCAAACTGAAAATTCAAGTTAGAAAACTCAGTCAAGAATAAAAACACAAGCTACATCAAAAATCACTTATACAAATTTTAAACATCGATTTTTAGGCTATATTTGATGATTAACGTCATCCATTAACTTTAGTAACAGACAGAAAAATTCATATATACAGTGTACATATATATATACATATATACATACATACATACATTTATATATATATAAATATATATATATATATATATATATATATATATATATATATATATATATATATATATATATATATATATATATCAAATGACAAGAAATAAGATTCCACAGACGACACACGCTCATAGAAAATGAGAAAAGCTTCCCTTGATGGATAGAAGCACAGAATTTTGGCCATAAGGATGATAGCAATGTTACAGGGAAAACCACTTCGAACTAAGACTAAAAGAGGTGGGGAGCAATTGCAATACGGAGCTTTAAATATAAAAGGTTGGAAACAAGGAAAACATTGAATAAAAAAATAAAATCCATTTCTGACGATATTTTCCTTTTTACAGAAAATGAATGAGGCATAAAGAGAGCCTTGAACTCTTCAAAGAAAACGTCTTGTTGGGCCATCGTTTTAAAGGACAAACTCTAAAAGACTTTTCACATTAATGTCAAAAACGTGGTCAGACGGGATGGGGTATTAAAATAAAACTGTTAAGTACCTTCAGACGACTTGTATTTACTGGCAAAAAGAAACAAAATATAAAATAGGCTTTGACACATTCATATCTACTGGTGAGGGGCTTTGCTTGAGGGTACACTCGAGCACACTATTCTATTTTATTTCTCTTCCTCTGGTTTTGTTAAAGTTTTTTATATTTTAAACAAGAAATATTTATTTTAATGTTGTTACTCTTCTTAAAATGTTTTCTTTTACCTTGTTTCCTTTCCTCACTGGGCTATTTTCCCTGTTGGGGCCCCTGGGCTTATAGCATCCTGCTTTTCCAACTAGGGTTGTAACTTAATAATAATAATAATAATAATAATAATAATAATAATAATAATAATAATAATATTGGATGATTGGATGAATATATGCATGGAACTCAAGCAATGGGGTCTGGCTTAAAGGCCAGCAGGCCATTCATCTCGAGGTACAAATTAGCGGGTCAACAGTTGTACAATTAGGCATAATTTCGAAAGAATTTGAACAGCAAAATAGAGAGAAAGCGAAAAGGGAGGAAATATAGAAGGCTAAACCGTGGGTGCACTAAGAGCCAAAGACCCGTTGGAGCAGAACCCCAAGTAATGCCTACAGTGTACCGCTTGAGGTGCACTGACAACAGTACCATCGTGAAAAGAAAATTCTATTTAGGAACACCTTGGTAAAGCAAGTTTTAATAGAAACTTACGGTCTATTAAATTTCTTATTCCTGATCTAGATATTAATCTCTGGCACCGTCGTTCAATTAGTTCATTATGCATGTTGCATAAGATTTTTCACAACTCTGACCATCCTTTACATTCAGATCTCCCTGGACAATTCTATCCTGTTCGTAATACTAGGCAGGCAGTTAATTCTAATAGCCAGGCCTTCTCCATCACGAGGCTCAATACTACGCAGTACTCTAGAAGTTTTATTCCAGCTGTGACCAAGTTGTGGAATGATCTTCCTAATCGGGTGGTTGAATCAGTAGAACTTCAAAAGTTCAAAGTTGGAGCAAATGCTTTTTTGTTGACCAGGCGGACATAGTCTTTTTATAGTTTATTTATGACATATTTGTTTTTGATGTTGTTGATAGTTTATTATATGACATGTCTGTTTTGACGTTGTTTCTTATTTTAGAATGATTTATTGTTAATTTGTTCTCTTCATTTATTTATTTCCTTATTTCCTTTCCTCACTGGGCTATTTTTCCCTGTTGGAGCCCCTGGGCTTATAGCATCTTGCTTTTCCAACTAGGGTTGTAGCTTGGGTAGTAGTAATAATAATAATAATAATAGGATACGCTAATAAAGCTTGCTCCAACACTTCAACCCTTCCATCAATTATAGCTGTAAACAAAAAGTTGAAATTTTCATGCATAGTTCTGTTCATGGGAATTCAATGACGTGCCAAGTAGCGTTTTACGTTTAGATTCATTTTCGTTAAGTTAAGAAATAACAAGAACACTTGTAGTTAAAAGCCTACTTGGTAACTCCTTCCTTCACACTATGGTAACCCATGTTTATAATGGAGGGTCGTTGTCCTCATGCGCCCCTTATTTCTGAATTGAAATTTCGATGGATGATTATGTTAAAACTTTAAAATAAAAGAATTCTGGAAATTGCATGAGAGTATATAATAAATACCTACATAATAATATTAAAATGTAATTAAAATAAGAGCATAATGTCTAATATTATAAAATAGAAGATATAATACTGGAAAATGTCATCTTAAATATCTGAAAGGCGAAAACTCGACGGACTCGACACTCGCATAATCAGTATAGAATAATCTCTACGGACAATGTACTCCACATTTCAACAAAATGACAAAACTGCCACAAGAAAGACTTTATCATATTGATCATTACGATGCTTACCTAACCAAACCTTATCAAGCGTGCGTTGTGGATTAGAATGCAGCCATAAGCGTGAATTCCTCCCGAGAAAATTTCAGGATGAAAAACAAAAAAGGCAAAACAAACAACAAACTTCATTTAATGGGCAAATGATTTTTCAGTGTCTAATATTGAAACCCTTAGCTCTGAAAAACTATACCGCTTAATATACATGCATGCAAAGCTCTACATATAATAATTATATGTATACATATACACAAAAGGGAAGTTTAAGCACACACACACACACACACACACACACACACACATATATATATATATATATATATATATATATATATATATATATATATATATATATACATAGATTATGTATGTATGTATGTATAAGTATATATATATATATATATATATATATATATATATATATATATATATATATATATATATATATATATATATCCGGACTGACCAAACCCAAGACATGAAATGACATCCGAGGCATTTATCATGCAGTGGACTAGAAACAGTTTCATTTGTTGTTGTTGTTGCTGTATATATATGTATACATATAGGCATGTGTATACATATAGGCATATGTATACACACACATATATATATATATATATATATATATAATATATATATGTATATTTATATATATATATATATATATATATATATATTTTATATATATATATATATATATATATATATATATATATATATATATATATATATATATCCTATCATACAACTGTAATATAGTACATCATCTTGCAGTAAGTTAAAAAAGAAAAAACAAGAAAACAAGAAAGAATTACAACTGAAAATAGTTATCAAACTCCCCGCACTGCGATATATATATATATATATATATATATAAAAAAGAAAGAACAAAAACTGCAACATGAAAACTCATTGTTCCAAGGTGATGTCTTAAAGCGAACACAATGGCGCTTCACCAAAAAATATATATATAAAAAGGTAAGATGTGGTGTTACCGTCAAGATGAGAGAGTGCAAGGTCATGATGAATGATCTTCAAGATTCAAGGAAGTAATTTACTTAGAATATCCGAAATTAGCTCTTGATTTGAAGGCAAATTACATCAAACTCTCGTCAATTACATAAGGTTTCCTCGTGGAAAGACCGGGTTTGAGATAAGTTGTCTTGATGAAAATGAAATCTCTATTGAAAACAAGGCGGCGAAGCGTCTCCAGGAACCAAGGGGTTGAGAAGTCACTGATACATACATACATACATAATACAGATATCCTTAGCTATGGTAAG
>NC_090766.1:44913808-44923808 GCF_036898095.1 Palaemon carinicauda | reverse complement strand
CTCTTCGGCTACTGATACTCGCTCTTCGAATGCTAATACTCGTTCTTTGGCTACTGATACTCGGTCTTCGGCTACTGATACTCGCTCTTCGGCTACTGATACTCGCTCTTCGGCTACTGATATCTGTCCTGTCTACCTGATTTCTTTGAGTAATATGTCAATAGATAGAAGGACTCTATTTTTTTTCCTTAAGGATGTTTATTCATGCTGTCACTCAGCGAAACTATAAAAAGAGTTATCTTAGGATACGTCCCTGATAATACACGATATCTTAGGATAATTGTTCCAGGGGCTGGAACCCCGTGATACCTGATAGTAATTCTCTTGTAATATCACTCGCAGAAATATTATACAGTAGGAAGCAGCCGAAGGGAACTTCCATCAGGACGACATGACAATCTCTCCCAATAATAGATTTTTTTCTACGTTAAAATCCCTTCAATAGATCTCATTTTTTTTTTTATTTCGATTAATATAACTTAAAGTTACTTTTCCATTTTTTTTATAGATTCGTTCGTTTTAAACAAAGGAATGCGTTTTCTTTATCAGGGTTTATCTATTTAATTAGTGTTTTTATGACTTTTCTTAACTCATATCTCTCACATAATGAATAAACATGATTTAATATTCCGCAAAATCACTCTTTGAAACTCTCTGTAACACTGTACCTTCGATTACTTTGTATTTCTCTAATTTACTATAAATTATTTATCCTTTTTTAGCAATTGTTTTATATCTATCAGGAATGAGCAAAAAATAGTTTTAATTTATCAATTTTTAGTTTCCGTTTATTTTATATATATATATATATATATATATATATATATATATATATATATATATATATATATATATATATATATATATATATATTATATATATACACATATATATACACACACACACACATATATATATATATATATATATACTGAATATACAGTATATATATATATATATATATATATATATATATATATATATATATATATATATATATGTGTGTGTTTGTGTGTTATATATATATATATATATATATATATATATATATATATATATATACTGTATATATGTACAATATATATATATATATATATATATATATAGACAAATTATAAATTGCTTTTCAAAATGGATATATTTAGTTTCTTCCAGACTTTTTTATTCTAGATATGTCTTAATACTTATTATTCATAATATCGATAGAGAACAAGTTTTTCATTCGTTTTAGCTTTAATAAAAATTATCTTTTCATCGAACGCTCGAAGGAAATATTCCTTGCAAATGCTAAAGCCAAATACAAATGACCATGGTTTTGGCATTATACATAATTCAGATAAGACTATACTACTACTATTACCACAATATTTGTAATGATAAATTATAAAACAACAACAATGATAATAAAAAAAATATCAAAATACCAATAATAATATCTACAATAATATGAAATCGTCAATAATAATAATAATAATAATAATAATAACAATAATAATCATAATAATAATAATAATAATCATAATAATAATAATAATAAAACTAGGAAAAAAAATCCCCCCCCCCTCTATCTTTAAAGTGGATAATCTAATAGAAAAAACATTTATTAATATTAGAGAAATTTTTATGGTGTATGAGAGAGAGAGAGAGAGAGAGAGGAGAGAGAGAGAGAGAGAGAGAGAGAGAGAGAGAGAGAGAGAAATTCCACAAAAACAGTAAAATTCATCTAATCTGACTGGGGAGACAGAGAGGTGGGAATAACCTGACGAAAATAATAGATTATGAATAAGAGGAATGAGATAGTGATAGAGAGAGAGGAAGAGAGGAAGGTCACCCACACAACTCTCTCGACAAACGAGCCCTCCCACCAACCAGAGAGGATGGGGGTCGGAGGGAGTAAGTTCAGAGGGAGGAGGAAATGGAGACTAGAGGGAGGATGTTGGGAGACTTCAATGATGCAACAAAAAACTATCCGTACTTTTCTCGTATTTCTCTCTTTCGAAGTAATTTCAGAAAGTCAAGATAGAATTCTTTCTTTAATCATTATTTTGAATTATCTCTATATAATGTATTGAACTCATTCTTAACGATTATTGATGAATAAAGTAGCGGTAATGTTAACGCTGATCACGCAATCAAGTTCACTGCTTTGTGCTGCCACCTGTGGAAAGATCGTTGAACTATCCCAGAGTGAAGTGCAAATGGGAAATCATGCGTTCATGCAATATTGAGTTTAAGGAAGAAAGGTGTAGGGAAGTCTGTTAAAAGATAAATTTATAAATAAGCTTATATATAAAAGAGGGAAATAATTCAATATAATCAGAGATTGCAACCTTCTTCGATGTGGTCTGACAGGAAGTTTGGCAACACTGCATTTGTGTGTGTCTGTGTGCCGTAGAACGACAGGTTGAAAGTGAACCCACATACCCCGGCAAAATGGCGACTATGAGATGATATAGGCTCTTATGTTACGATACCAGACAAAATAGTTACGCCAGGCCTTTGGCGTTTCCTCAAAATATCACGTAACTAAAATAATACTTTCCCAAACTAAGTCCGCCTTGTTTCCAATGACCGAAATCCTACATGTTTTGGTGGAACTGATTTTCCAGTACTTTTCCTAATTTGACTTTTCCTACTTAACATGAGTGTTATAACTTTAGACTTATATCTCGCTTTTGCAATTGATCTGCGAATTAATCATGGATACTTGAGAATATACACGCGTATGTATACTTTCACGTGTATGTATATGTGACCAGAAGCAGTCTAGGATTTGTCCAGAATTCTATAAATCTCTCTCTCTCTCTCTCTCTCTCTCTCTCTCTCTCTCTCTCTCTCTCTCTCTCTCTCCACTTCTGTCACTTTTCTTTTCCTAAATCAGCGCCCCATCAACCTAAAATAACCAACTACTGCCACCACGACTACATTTTAGCGGTCGTGAGTACCGTTCGAGAGAGAGAGAGAGAGAGAGAGAGAGAGAGAGAGAGAGAGAGAGAGAGAGAGAGACCTTTTATGGTTACAGGTGCAAATACGTGGAACTACTTCATTGGTCGAAAAGACCGTCGTCCTCAAGTACTATTGGACGAAGGAGCTCACGATTCATACAAAAAAAAAGGGCTTGAATATTTCCCACATGAAAATCAGGAAATGTGAACATCCTCTGTTGTTTTAGTGCTCATTATGTAACTCAATTGCTAAATTATTATTATTATTATTATTATTATTATCATTATTATTATTATTATTATTACCAACTACGCTACAACGCTAGCTGGAAAGCAAGATGCTATAAGCCCTAGGGCTCCAACAGGGAAAAATACCCCAGTGAAGAAAGGAAATAAGGAAATGAAAAAACTATATGAGAAATAATGAACACTTGAAATAATATATTTAATAAACAGTAACAACATCAAAACAGATATTTCATATATAAAACGAGGATTTTGTTAAATGGAATGTTCGTAAACTGCTTCAGTTTTTATTCATTTCGCACAGCATTCTCTCAGATGCCAGTTTCGATCTGCAATATTTGCAACCGAAGATCAAACCAGGGTGTTATGTAATTCATATGGAGTTGTTGATGTATTTTGCACGTGACAGGCCAAAGTTCAGGCAACGTACAGAGCTATGGAAAGCCTGGCATTGTTCCTTAATATTATTGCTAAAGGCAAAACTGTTTTGCTTACAAGCGGTGTTATATGAAATCGTGTGTGGTTTCTGTTCAATGCATTCGTCAACGGACGAATAAAAACATCTTATCTTCTATCCAGGAGAAGGAGTAAAACCTTGTCTTACATTTCACTTATTCTGGAAAAAATAATGTCATACATATAGATCCTTGAACAATTTCCATGGAAAATTTCCATCAATCTTTAAAAAAAAAAAAAAAAATTACTTTGATTTATGACTGGACTAGCTTAACAGTTATTGTAATTTCCACAAAGTTTTTTTTCTTAAACTGTACAATGTGATTTTCTGTATCCTACTGTTCTAACTACAAACTTTTATATTCACCGCCTGGTCACTTATAAAAACACGAGGGTTAACCTAAAGGTCAAAGAAGGTACATGTCCAATACCTTTTCTCAACAACCGTTACTTTTTGCAACTTTTGTGAATGCATGGGGGACATATAAGCAACCCTAAAATAACAGCTGACAGTTTACCAAAGAAGAGAGAGAGAGAGAGAGAGAGAGAGAGAGAGAGAGAGAGAGAGATTCAAGTCCTACACCAACAAAATGTTAAAAAGTGACCAGTTGTGGTTAAGAATTTATGAAAAGGACAATTAAGCAACTTTGGTGAATGTATGAGGTACGTATAAGCAACCTTAAAATAACAGCTGACAGTTTACCAAAGAAGAGAGAGAGAGAGAGAGAGAGAGAGAGAGAGAGAGAGAGAGAGAGAGAGAGAGAGATTCAAGTACTACACCAACAAAATGTTAAAAAGTGGCCAGATGTGATTAAGAATTTTAAGAAAAGGACAATCAGCCATCATGTTGTCTCCAACAGGAAGGAAATAAGAAAATAATGAAGAACTTTCTTCAAAAATAAAACTGATCCTTCAGACCACATGATATTACTTCACACAATTAATGCTTGAATTCAGGACATAGCAACCTTGGAATAGGATGAGATTAGCCCTTATAACAATCTTCATTGGGATGTCGTAACAATTATAGTAGTAGTGTTAGGAAGAAATTAAGTATTATTATTATTATTATTATTATTATTATTATTATTATTATTATTATTATTATTATTATTATTATTTATAGCAGTTATAGTTATTGATGTTATCCATATTTCAAGTTTGACTGAGAGATCTAAACATTAGGCTATATTTCTTGTAATAGTAAAATCCAGAACAGTAATAATAATAATAACAATAATAGTAGTAGTAGTAGTAGTAGTAGTAGTAGTAGTAACAACAATAATTGTAATAATAATAATAATGATAACAATAAGGACGTGATTTAAAGCTGGTTCATTGCAATTGCATAGCCACACCGGTAGAGGAAATGACAGCAAGAGGAGAGACGGGAAAGGGGTTTTCGGGGTTGGTTTGGGGGGTGAGCTGAAGGTTACAGACAGCTTTCCATTTAAAGACAAACCCCCCACCCCCCACCCCAATCGTAAACCTGCCACCCACCCACCCACCCACCGCCCACCCACAAGGAAGCTTGACGCTTAACAGGCATCGGTGCGTGCGCTGATTCTGGTAACCTTGAAAGCTTTTCTTCCTGGCACTCAAGCACAAAGTTCTAAAATGGAGGGGGAGGGGGAGGGGGGTTGGGGTGGAATGGGGGAAGTTTCCCCCACATTCCCTCTCGCAACCTCACTCCCCCTCACGTCCTTTACATGACGGTCAGGTTTGAATAACATTTTGATAAATCTTCTCTATATTACAGTTTTCCTGTCTTGGAGAGAGAGAGAGAGAGAGAGAGAGAGAGAGAGAGAGAGAGAGAGAGAGAGAGAGAGAGAGAGAGAGAGAGAGAGAAATTCAACAAAAACAGTAAAATTTATCTAATCTGACTGGGATGATAGAGAGGTGGGAATAACCTGACGACAATAATAGATTATGAATAAGAGGAATGAGAGAGAGAGAGAGAGAGAGAGAGAGAGAGAGAGAGAGAGAGAGAGAGAGAGAGAGAGACTTTTCCACAGCAGCTTTAATATCGAGATATAAAAAATCCTTCACTTATATTTTTACCCAGTTACTTCTCCCTCACTAAACACAGACTTCCTCCTACTACCCCTCCCCCAAATTAACCACCCCCCCCCCTCTCCCACGAATCTCCCCTCCTCCCCCTTTTGCATCGCGGTGGCAGCGACCTTCGTCCGGAATGGCACCGCGATCCGTGATGTTAAAATCTCGGTCTCGAAGCCTTTGTTTCTTCACGCTCCCGGGACGATGAAGGTCGGGACAATGTGACTCGTTTTTTTTTTTTTTTTTTTTTTTTATTTTGCTACGTCCAAGGAAACGCGGCGACGGGAAAAAGGACGACGAGGGGCGGAGGAGATAAGGCTGCGACACAAGAAAAGTCGCCGACGAGGAGAGAGGACGACAGTGGTATTGCGACGTCGAGCAACAGAGATTGCAAAGGGGGCGGACCGTGTTTATTTTCTAGAGGACGATTTTGGAAGATACGTTGAGCTGCTATACACATATAGTTACATACACAAACATTATAAATATATGCATTACATACCGATAACTGACACACGTCTATACAAAAGGAGAGAGAGAGAGAGAGAGAGAGAGAGAGAGAGAGAGAGAGAGAGAGAGAGAGAGAGAGAGAGAGAGAGACGCAAACCAATTCCTCCATAAACTTTTTACACCGTAATGTTATATCTCATTCTAATATTTCCACACGAACTCCTGTAGAAATCTAAGGAGTTCCGTGTCTCATGACGTTCAAGAGAGAGAGAGAGAGAGAGAGAGAGAGAGAGAGAGAGAGAGAGAGAGAGAGAGAGAGAGAGAGAGAGAGAGAGAGAGAGAGAGAACATAAATCATCGCTTGCATAACTATGTAAGGATTAATTACATCAGATCCTTACAGACGACTTTGATGGTCTATGACTCTATGTGAACAAAATAAGGTTACTGGCTCTGACAAAATACAAAACCTTGAGATAGTATTTGAGAAAAAAAAGAATAAAAAGCATTGGTTTGGAGGCCGAATCATTGATAAAATACACCAAGTATTTAGGGATAGTTTGAGAAAAAGGTATAGAATTGGAAGATGACCCCGACATATACGAAATTCTGAGATACTTTCGAAAAAAAAAAAAAAAAATATTCAGCAAGAAATTCAGCGAAAGGTCTTAACACAAAAATTATTGATTGAGGTTACAGTAAAAAAATCTTTGAGAATAATGATAAAAAATTATATTAGAAGATAACCCTGACATATTACGAAATTTTGTAATAAAAATTTTCAGCAAGAAATGCAGCGAAAGTACTTAACACACAAACACTTGATTGAGACTGCACTGTCAAATAAAAAAAAAAATCTTGAAGGATAATTTGAGAAAAAATTATATTAGCAGAAGATAACCTGACATGTACGAAATTTTGTGATAAAAAATATCCAGCAAGAAATGCAGCGAAAGTCCTTAACACACAAAAACTTGATTGAGACTGCACTGTCAAAAAAAGAAATCTTGGAGGATAATTTGGGAAATTTAAAACACTGAAAAGGACACTGACAAATAGAATCATGAAAGAAAGAATGTAACGCATCCAAGTTCTATCGCTGACCAATGATAAAACTAACCCGATTAAAGGTTAAGGCCGGGAGCACACTAGCGACACTGTGGCGCCACAAAGCCAAAGCATCGTGTGGCGGGGATGTAGTCTCCCATAGGTTTCCATTGTTTTCAAAGCCACGCCACGCCTGTGGCAGGGATGAGCGACAGAGAGCCACAGTCGCTTGCCACAGTCGCTAGTTTGCGCGGCAAAACTTGGAAACAATGGAAACCTATGGGAGACCACATCCCCGCCACACAATGCTGTGGCCTTGTGGCGCCACAGAGTCGCTAGTGTGCTCCCGACCTAAAGGTTAAAGGCGTCTGGTTTCAGTTCCAGTTCCACCAGAATAGATGCTCACCAGAACGTCAGCCGGGCAAGCCCTGCCCCCCACTGTGGTGCCCAACCACAGCAGTGGCCTCCTCAGTAAACAGCTTAAACTCACGGTCCTGGGCGGGGATCGATCTGCTGCCATGTGAATGCTAGGCGAACACGTTGTGAGAGAGGATGGGATTAGAATCCTAACGTAAATAAAACTGAAGCAGGATACTACAAGAGAACAAAAATTAGTGTCTGTTTCCAACCTGACAAAAGTTAATCAAAAAGCACGAAATTGGCGAAATACCACCCTTAATAAAAACGAAAGCATTGAGTTGTGATGACAAAATCATTGTTTAATTATCATTACTTATCTTTATTACCATTATTACTCGATCCCTAAAAAGGTGACATCACTATGAAGAATGAAAATTTTAAAGAAAATCAGTATTTGATTTGTGGGAACATATCGCGCAGTTAACGACGCACAAGTACAATAGCAGAATGTTATTCTCGCTAATCAACGAGTTCCTCATTATACAACGGGTAATAAAAGCTGACATCGAATCTCCTTTGGGTATGAAGGGTACAGAGCACAGGCCATCAAGTACGTTATAAAAAAAAAAAAAAAAAAAAAAAAAAAAAAAAAAAAAAAAAAAAAAAAATGCAATTTTCTTTATACATCAAACAGTAAGTCCTGGGCTGCCAGTATCTTGGACAAGTGCAGCTAAATTTTTAAAATGAGATTTTCTCTGTTGTGTTTAAATCAAACAGTTCAAAAAGGCAATATGAGAATGATATGTTCTGCATATATTATTCACAGAGGGGTATAGCTATAGATTTTACTGGGTGAGCAAGAAGGCATTTTCAGGCAGGGGGCATTTTCAAAAAGGGACCCCCGTCACCCACTTCCGTACGCCCCAGCATTAAGCCAATTATGAGCTTCTAGTGCTGTTATCTCAGGCAAGTACCGTTTGCTCATGAAATTTCTACATCAAAAAACATGTACGACAAAGGTTAAGGACCCAATGATCGCCAAAATGCTATAAAGGGCGGATACCTTTTTATTATTATTATTATTATTATTTGCTAAGCTACAACCCTAGCTGGAAAAGCAAAATGCTATAAGCCCAGGGGCCCCAACAGGGCAAAATAGCCCAGTAAGGAAAGGAAAGAAGGAAAAATAAAATATTTTAAGAAGAGTAACATTAAAATAAATATTTCCTATATAAACTAGGAAAACTTTACAAAACAAGAGGAAGAGAAATTAAATAGAATAGTGTGCCTGATTGTACCCTCAAGCAAGAGAACTCTAACCCAAGACAGTGGAAGACCATGACACTTTCATGACATTTATTCTGTTGAAGGGTATAATGCTTAATCTCTTACGAGAGTCCAGCTCAGGGTACAAACGAAGGAAATGGACTTGCCACAATCGTTAAAGTTAGGCATTTTAAGGAAGGCCAATGGGTCATTTCACAGGGCCGTGGGATTATTAGATTAACATTCCCACAGCTAATTCTGGAAAAAAAAAAGAACAATTGAGAGTTCCGTGAAATAACGCCCTAAACTGCAAGCACTATTTCAAAACAGACTCAGGGATTGAGAGAGTTCGACACGGAGTCAGTCGAGCGTTCAAAGATACGAAAGATATGCTAAGATATTCAACTCGAGGTGGACTTAAACAGTGGGTACGTTGCACATCAAATACAAACAATCACATAATACAAATTTGATCAGTGGAAGAATGAAGGTATTTCCTAGTCTTTTCACTTTCTCGCATATGGGATTTTGTTATTTTTAGTTTCTATAATAACAACAACAAAGTTTTTATAGTTTATATAGTAAATATTTATCTAATGTTGTTACTATTATTATTTTATTTTGCCGTTTCCTTTCCTCACTGGGCTATTTTCCCTGTTGAAGCCCCTGGGCTTCCAACTAGGGTTGTAGCTTAGCATTTAATAATAATAATAATAATAATAATAATAATAATAATAATAATAATAATAATAAAGAACGTAGACCCCAACATCTTAACCTATCATCATGTTATACCGTATACAATTTGCCTAATATATCTTCGTTACTACCTTCCTTCCTCCATGATCATACGCATGCGCACATGTGTCTATTCAAGAACGCTAAAACTATAGTCATTGTTACCTTCATTTTCCTCAAGTCCGCTTTCACCATTGCATCTGACATAGTGTTTGGGTCCTTCTCGCATCAATGAACGAATTCTCTCTCTCTCTCTCTCTCTCTCTCTCTCTCTCTCTCTCTCTCTCTCTCTCTCTCTCTCTCTCTCTCTCTCTGTCCAAAGTACTAATGTATCTTAGGAAAAAACTCAAGAATAAAATTCTTCAAGGGTACATAAAGTAGGGACGTCTATTTCGTATAAGTGTTCTCTCTCTCTCTCTCTTTCTCTCTCTCTCT
>NC_090766.1:44891308-44906308 GCF_036898095.1 Palaemon carinicauda | reverse complement strand
AGCCCAGTGAGGAAAGGAAATAAGGAAATAAATAAATAATGAGAATAAATTAACAATACAGTATATCATTCTAAAAAACAGTAACAGCGTCAAAACAGATATGTCCTATATAAACTATTAACAACGTCAAAAACAGACATGTCATATATAAACTATAAAAAGACTCATGTCAGCCTGGTCAACATTTTACTTATTCAAACAACTCCTGGCTCTGATTTAGTTTCTGTTTTTCTTAACTCCCGATTAAGGAATTACTCATATACACTTTTCATACGCAAAACCTTCACTAAATAAATCTATGACTGACTTCTCTTTCCTAAAGCACGGCACAATCCCACACGATCAATCCTTATTTCTTGGAGAACTAAAGAAATAATGACAATAATAATTTACCTCAATGACCTTTCCGCCTCCCCCCCCCCCCCAACTCGACTCCTGCCAAAATGAGGGGATAATTGGACTTCCATTTGAGCTATTGCACAAAAGAGCTCACAGTCGCGAAAGGCCAACTACCGTTCTGCGTCCCGTTCCAGCATTCTCTTTAGCCCATTACTTTTCCCCCTACGTCTTGCGTTTCCCTTCTCTAACCTTCCCCTTCCTCTTACTTTCCCCATCGCTCTAATCCTTGACTGGGAATAAAGAGAGAAACGGGGTAATTTCACACATTCAAACCCTTCGTCTTTTCTCTGGCGAGAATAACGTCATGAACTTCAACTGAACTTTACTTTTTTTTTGGCCCAAACTGGAGTATTAAAAAAAAAAAAAGAAAAAAAAATATAAAACTTATCTGCCCTGAGAAATTTTCCTTTTCACTTTTTCTTATCTCACCATTAGAAAAATAGAGCGAAACGTTACTTGGAAAATTTCAAATTTAGGGAAGGAAATGGGTGCTTGAAGGAATTATTGTAGGCTCATGTCACCTTTCTAGAAGCAATATGTTAACCAGTCATTGTTACTTAATGCATGAAGAAGAATGAAGGCATAAAAACTGCAGGGTCACGTACCTAAGAGGCTCTTGAAGTGACCCCTAACATTATACTTCATATACTTTCAATTATCGTCATCGATGGCCACAACAGTAGAATTTTCGAATCTGGGCCGTATGGATCAGCGCTCGTTCCGTGGAGGCCATTCAGCGTTGGGGTGCAACCGGGGGACGCCTTCTTTTGTATCAAATTAAGAGTTAGAGAGATTAGACAGAAAGGAAGGAAGGAAGGAATTTGGGATGGAGGGAAAACAGACATCTAAAAGACTGAAGATATTAAGGCTTTCAAGAGGAAACTGTAGACTTGTTTTCTGTGTTTCAAAAATGTGGATTTCACAAACGAGCATTGTGCAGTGTGAGAGGCCATGGAATGCATATGATAAAATGAATCATGAAAGGTCCTGTAGAGAGTAGCCTAGGGTTACCTTATAGAGAGTAGCCTAGGGTTACCTTATAGAGAGTAGCCAAGGGTTACCTTATAGAGAGTAGCCAAGGGTTACCTTGTAGAGAGTAGCCAAGGGTTACCTTATAGAGAGTAGCCTAGGGTTACCTTATAGAGAGTAGCCAAGGGTTACCTTGTAGAGAGTAGCCAAGGGTTACCTTGTAGAGAGTAGCCAAGGGTTACCTTATAGAGAGTAGCCAAGGGTTACCCTGTAGAGTAGCCAAGGGTTACCTTGTAGAGAGTAGCCTAGGGTTACCTTGTAGAGAGTAGCCTAGGGTTAACTTGTAGAGAGTAGCCAAGGGTTCCCCTGCAGTATTAGATTATAAAAGCAAAGTAAAGTAAGGTAAAGTAAAGTAAATATTGCATGCAGCTTGCATTCGAAGGGACGATGTGGAGACTTAATGACAAATCTGAAAGCTCTAAACCTCCACTGTTTTAATTCGATAAACTTTATAAAATGGGTCAATGTTCGATATTAATTCTACAAACTTATGTTCAATGGACAGACTTCATTTTTATCTTTGTAAAACCTGGTAACAATGACAGTTAGTCAACCGTCAGTAAGTGGGTCATTGCCGCTTACCTGTCGGGATCCCCATCTGGTTAATTTAGTGAGGAGCAACGAAGACATCAACAAGACTGACCTGAAAAGCAGAAGAAAAAAACGGAATTAGATTGCATGCATGAGTAGGACCTTGAACAAATATCATTAGAAATGCCTTTGGAAACATTCGTTTGAGCCATCAAAGATCAGCTAATTACACATTTACATACAAATACGCAGTTCTGTATTGGATACACAAGTACGTACAGTTGGACACAGGAATTCTTGACACAGCTCTCTCTGAGGAAGTGCACCCTGTCACTCGCTTTCTGCGAGGCCAGTTCTTGTATTTAGTCCTGAGCACCATCTCTGCCATCTCTCCTTACACTAGCTGTTTGGTTACTCGCTACGCGGGTTAGGGTATGACAGGGTGCACTTCCTCCGAGTGAAATGTCAGGAATTCCTGTGTCCAACTGTACATCATGGAGAGAAAAAAAAAAAAAAAAAAAAAAAAAAAAAAAAAAAAAAAAAAAAAAAAAAAAAAAACGGCTCGGAAAACTGCTTATACAAAACGCTATCATTTGTCAAAAGTATCAGCCTCCCAGCAGATTTGGCCTTTCAAGCATTATTATAACCAATTACCCTTTGAGGTTATAAGGATGTCAGGTGTAAAAGAGTGAACTGCTTATTTCTCGTAAAGCGACTGGCTTAAAAAGGAAAACAATTTATCATATATAGTTCTTGGAAAAAAACATTATCATCATTGAGAGAGAGAGAGAGAGAGAGAGAGAGAGAGAGAGAGAGGAGAGAGAGAGGAGAGAGAGAGAGAGAGAGAGAGAGAGTATAATGAAGTGTATATATATATATATATATATATATATATATATATATATATACACATATATATATATATATATACATATATATATATATATACATATATATATATATATATATCTATACACACTACACGTGTGTACAGACATACATACATATGTATGTATATATCACAGTATATACTATAAATGTATGTATTTATACGGTATATATATATATATATATATATATATATATATATATATGCATATACTTGTATATGTATATATATATATATATATATATATATATATATATACAGTATATCTATTATATATATATATATATATATATATATATATATATATATGCATATATTTACACATACTTATATGTGCGTATGCGTAAACAGGTGTCCGTTCGCCCATGAATTAGTCAGATGGGACGAACAGATGCAACATGCAAGTGAACATAAAAACAAAAATAATGTTTGAATGTTCCTGGAGTCTTATGAAGCGAATTACAAGTTCTCGATGTCAACTGGACGAGCATTCAGGTGCGTTAATTATTTTTATATAACCATAAGTAGCTTTCCTGCTGTATAATTACATAGAATTATTTAAAAGGTGATCATCTAATTTCAGTCATATCTTTTCCACCTTGTCAGATTGAAGTTCATCGCCAATAGATTTGCATGCATTAAAAATTTGCTTTTCGTGAGAGAGAGAGGAGAGAGAGAGAGAGAGAGAGAGAGAGAGAGAGAGAGAGAGAGAGAGAGAGAGAGGAGAGAGAGAGAGAGAGAGAGAGAGAGATTAAAATTGTGCCTATCGAGAGAGAGAGATTAAAATTGTGCCTATCGAGAGAGAGAGATTAAAATTGTGCCTATCGAGAGAGAGATTAAAATTGTGCCTATCGAGAGAGAGAGAGAGAGAGAGAGAGAGAGAGAGAGAGAGAGAGAGAGAGAGAGAGAGAGAGAGAGAGAGAGAGAGATTAAAATTGTGCCTTTCATGAGAGAGAGAGAGAGATTAAAATTGTGCCTTTCATGAGAGAGAGAGAGAGAGAGAGAGAGAGAGAGAGAGAGAGAGAGAGAGAGAGAGAGAGAGAGAGAGAGAGAGACTATAGATAAAAATCATAATCGTCAAACAAATTAACAAAGACAGAAAAAAAGAAATGTGTTTGGTAATAAAGACAACACATTTTAAATAGTTTCCTATTTTCGAATGTCATAAAAAAAACAACAACAACATGATTAACAATAGAGAAGAGTGTCTCATTATCTAACAACCTCACGTGGAAGCCTTGCTCCCATAAGGGTTCTTTTAGGTTTACAATAACCACAACTACAACCCTTCGTAAAAGCATTTCCTTCCTAGAAACCATTTGTGCTTCCACAACTAAAATTACAACCACAAATACAACTCTGCAAATCCGCTATATAATTTACAACCACAACTGCAACCAGAACACTTTGTAGAAGCATTCGACCAAGAAACTTTCTGTGCTTTATAACTAAAACCACAGGAACCCTCTATTATAGTACGCCCTCCAGAGAAACCTTCGATAATTCTTCCTAAAGAGTAACGTATGAAGGGGGTGGGGGGGGGGGGCTTCGGGTTGCAGCCCTTTTCTGAAAAATAACTCAAAGATCAGATAGCCTTCAGCCAAAGTTGATTAAATACGCTTCATCTATAAAAAGATATCTTCAGGTAATAAGTTAATTTGTGTTAATTAACGCCAATTTAATGATTAATTGCTGTTAATAGTAGTAAAAGATTTTCATGAGTCCATAACATAAGCTATAATAATTTCACTTGTTGATTTATTCCAGTATATATTTACCGACATATTCATGTCGTTTTAGTAACTCGTTATATCAATCAGCGTGACGACCAACCTTGAGACACTTGATTAACGAACTCGGTAACTTGATACCCTCCAAAGCCGAAAGGATATAATATCCCTACTGACCTTGCCAGTCAATAACATTGCCATACATAAGAAAGCTATATAATTAGCCAAATAAGTCATGGCACTAACTGACATTAAATAAGAATTAACAGACAAGTCAGTTGATAGTCGTTAATACAAAATCGTTATTAACTAGGTCACAGACCTTGGTGTTGACGCAAGACCCGTTATGACAATAGCAGCAATAACATTCTCTCTCTCTCTCTCTCTCTCTCTCTCTCTCTCTCTCTCTCTCTCTCTCTCTCTCTCTCTCTCTCTCTCTCTCGTTATAGAACACCGAACACCACATAACTTCCAATCTCCCTCTAATTTGGTCCTACTAAGAAACCTTTAAAATTATTTCCATGGTTAATAAGTAGTATCCTTCATATCCCTTATTAATGATTTCTCTTTTCAAAAGAATAAATCCTTATTCGTCATACTTCCTATTCCCACTGATACAAAATCTCCAACAAGAACCAAATACATTTATTTAAATCTATCAAACAAATTATTATGTGTATAGAGATTAAACTGTTAAATACATTTAATGTCAATATTATTGGATATAAGAATCATGGTAAAAATATTTTCACAAATCAGTATGTTTCTAACTTAAAAAACATATTTAGAAAATTAATAAAATAAAAATGTAATTTTATCATATATTAGATGTTATAATGTATATAAAAAAATGTAAAATATAATTTAAGGAAATATTTCTTTATAAAAGGAAAAAAAATGTATGTTAAGAAAATGTAATTGTATTTTCATAATAAAAGATAAAAAAAAAAAAAAACTATCAAACATATCTTCACTCAGAGCTCCGTTCCCCTACGGATGAATGGTCGTAGTATTTGCATACATTGGGAATGGGTAACCGAATACCCAAGGCAAAAGATTCTAAGGTGTTTAGAAAGAGCATTGTTAGACGGATCCACTCGGTATCATCTCTCACGCAAGGCTTCCTTTCATCAAGAGAAAGTGCCTCAAGGAGATTCTTCTCTCAAAACGTTTGTCGAATCTTCGCGTTCCTAAAAATGTATCTAAGGATACTTGGAAGTTCCTACCGATAGTCTGGCTAGGATATAAGTGCTTGGCTAGAGGTTGGGAAATGGCCATCCAGTTCTTTTTTTAATGGTTTGGAATGGGAGGTCGAGAAAACACTACTAAAGATCTATTAATGGATTTGAAATGGAGGTCGAGAAAACACTACTAAAGATCTATTAATGGATTTGAAATGGAGGTAGATAAAACAGCATTAAAGGCTTTGAAATGATGGTTGAAAAGAGACCATTTAAGTCTTATTAATGGCTTTGAAATGAAGGTTAAGAAAAGACCTCTAACGTCATATTGGTAGTTGAGAAAAGAGGTCGGAAAAAGACCCTGAAGCCCTACTTCTAGGTTGGAAAGGGAAGTTGAGAAAAGATCACTAAAGAGGGATCTAATAAAAATTTCTGCATTACTATTTACGGTTTGAAGACTTATTTATAGTTTGAAATAGAGGGCGAAAAAAGACTCCCAGGTGCCTATGATATCTATGAAATGAATGCCTCATAAAGACCCTTAAGATCCATCCATTGCTTAGAAAGAATGTTCAGAAAAAAAATCTCCAATTTCTACTGACAGATTGGCAAAGTCTCTCTCTAGATAACGAACTTTTTACCAGGTCAGCAAAAGTCTCCATTAAGATCCAGAGTTCGTTATTAGAACTTGATGAGGGAACTCGAACAAGACTCCAAAATCCTATATATATAACACATAACGACGGAGAAGTTAGTACCTAAGTTCCCACTAGAATGTTAGTAGTTGCACGTTCCGGAAAAATGGCGCATAGTAATAGCGAGCCGCGTAACCGCCGTTATGGTTGACCTGCGCGAGTGAAAGTAACAATGAACGCGAGTTTCGAATAACAGAAAGAAGAAGAAGAAGAAGAAGAGGAAGAAGAAGAAGAAGAAGAAAAAGAAGAAGAAGAAAAAGAAGAAGAAGAAGAAGAAGAAAAAGGGCTTTCCATTATTATCGAGTAATCGGTCCTAACAGTTTACAATACGGGTGGCTCGATTTCCTGCAGATGCGCTTTCCATATTGAAAGAGACATGTTGTTTCTTTGTATTCGTGATTAAGTTTAGGCAATAATATACATAAACCGCAATACACTGCCTGGCAGCTGCTACCATTGTATTTTTTACCGCTATCTTTCTCCATAGAATAAAGGAGTACAAAGACCGGTTTGGATATATGAACCCAACGGGTTTAACATATAAATATTAGCAACAGCAGATATAGTTTGACACCTGTTTACCTAATTTGCACAATTTAGAATATCAGTATTTTCATTTTATCCTAATAAATTATTGTGAATGTTTACATACGTTTATAAACGAAATATTTATTTTAACGTTGCTATTCTTAAAGGATTTTATTTTTCCTTTTTTTCCTTTCCTCACTGAGCTATTTTCCCTGTTAGGGCCCCTAGGCTTATAGTATCCTGCTTTTCCAGCTAGGGTTGTAGCTTAGCAAGTAATAATAATAATAATAATAATAATAATATTGCTATTCTTAAAGGATTTTATTTTTCCTTTTTTTCCTTTCCTCACTGAGCTATTTTCCCTGTTAGGGTCCCTAGGCTTATAGTATCCTGCTTTTCCAGCTAAGGTTGTAGCTTAGCAAGTAATAATAATAATAATAATAATAATAATAATAATAATATTGCTATTCTTAAAGGATTTTATTTTTCCTTTTTTTCCTTTCCTCAATGAGCTATTTTCCCTGTTAGGACCCCTAGGCTTATAGTATTCTGCTTTTCCAGCTAGGGTTGTAGCTTAGCAAGTAATAATAATAATAATAATAATAATAATAATAATAATAATAATAATAATATTGCTATTCTTAAAGGATTTTATTTTTCCTTTTTTTCCTTTTTTTCCTTTCCTCACTGAGCTATTTTCCCTGTTAAGGCCCCTAGGCTTATAGTATCCTGCTTTTCCAGCTAGGGTTGTAGCTTAGCAAGTAATAATAATAATAATAATAATAATAATAATAATAATAATAATAATAATATTGATTTGTGTAGGTTTATTCATTTGCCTTCATTTATATGACATTTACTCTTTATCTTATTTTTTTCTAAGTACTAAATTATTATTTCGGGACTTGCACACTTTGTTTCCAAGTAATGCGATACACATTTTCATAAAACAAATATAGTCAAGATACACCTGTGGCCTGATTGGTAACGTCGCTGTCTGGTGTTTGCCAGACGGGGGTTCGAGTCCCGCTCGGACTCGTTAGTGCTATTAGTGTCTGCAACCTTACCATCCTTGTGGGCTAAGGTTGGGAGGTTTGGGGGGGGAGCCTATAGGTCTATCTGCTGAGTCATCAGCAGCCACTGCCTGGCCCTCCCTGGTTCTAGCTTGGGTGGAGAGAAGGCTCGGGAGCTGATCATATATGGTCAGTCTCTAGGCGCATTGTCCTGATTGCTAGGGCAATGTCACTGTCCCTTGCCTCTGCCATTCATGAGTGACCTTTAAACCTTTAAATGGGTTATGGTGATTTAACACGACAGGCAGAGACAATTTTACTGTAAATATCATTAAAAACAACAACAACAACAACAACAATAATAAATCGGACACTCGCATTCTTCACAAAATTATAAATCAAGATCATAATGATAAGTTGGTTCACTTCGCGGTCTTTGAAACACATTAGCTTTCTTGCAAATATTAATTTTTACTATTCTTTTTTATATCAAGTAACTATTTCGCCTGTGATAAAACTGCACAGTTCTTAAACTACGTATCCCATTGTACATACACATACATACATACATACATACATACATACAAGTATAAATACAAATACATAAAAGCATCTAAGCATACAAGTATAAAATGTATATATATGAAGTCATGGAGAATTTCTTCAAAATAACAGAGCAGACTAATAAAACAATGCATACAAAATACAATGCAACTGCTTTAATACAGTAGTCACATTATCTTGATAATCTATTTGGGGAAAAAACAAATTGGACAAAATGTATTACAGTACTTCAAGGTCATGAACCATTAGAACATTTCCTCTATTTAATTCAAGAAACGATATAACGTTTTATTATTATTATTATTATTATTATTATTATTATTATTATTATTATTATTATTATTATTATTTTCTAAGCTACAACCCTATTTGGAAAAGCAGGATGCTATAAGCCCAAGGGCTCCAACAGGGAAAATAGCCCAGTAACGATATAACGTTTTATTATTATTATTATTATTATTATTATTATTTGCTAAGCTACAACCCTATCTGGAAAAGCAGAAGGCTATAAGCCCAGGGGCCCCAACAGGGAAAATAGCCCAGTAAGGGAAGGAAAGATGGAAAAGGTAAATATTTCAAGAACAGCAACAACACTCAAATAAATACTTCCTATATAAACTATAAAAAACTTTAACAAAACAAAAGGAAGCGAAATTAGATAAAATAGTGTGCTCGAGTGTACCCTCAAGCTAGAGAACTCTAACCCAAGACAATGGAAGACCATGGTACAGAGGCTATGGCACTACCCAAGACTAGAGAATAAAAATTAAATACATCGCCATGTGGCTTTAAACGGGAGTATCTGTACCACATAATTATGGTCTATCGCTTAATCACCGATTTCTTAAAATGTCAAACCCATCGAAAGATATTGATTACATGGTCATTTCTTCTCTAGTGTTGCGTAGTGCCACAGCTTCTGTGCCATGGTCTTCCACAGTCTTGGGTTAGAGATCTCTTGCTTCAGGGTACACTCGGGCACACTATTCTGTTTTCTTTTTGTTTCCTCACTGGGCTCTTTTCCTTGTTGAAGCTTTATGGCTTATAGCATCCTGCTCTTCCAAAGAGGCAAAGAGGTTTGTAGCTTAAAAAAAAAAATTATAATAATAATAAAACATAAGGAAGTATAAAGCAATTTACATGGCAAGTTCATCCCTCAACAATTACCAATTGATCGCCGATCAGTGAAAGGAAAACCACTATGCATGAGCATTATACTATACCATTAGCAATCACTTATTCTTAGACCACTTGAAAGTAAAAATTAAAAACAAAAATGTAAAAACCATGAATGAATGGCTCTCGTCGCCCCACGTCTTCTACTCTACTTCGACCGCAGAACAGATCACGTGAAAACTTTCATTCCTACGCCGTCGATACTACGTGAAAGGTTGACTGAAATTACAATCCTCTCCCGGACGTGTAACATTTTCTAACTGCAGGCTTATCAAGTCGGCCTTATACCAGCACAGTCTTTTTTATTACGAACATATCTTCATTTTTACACGGGCGTCGGAGGGACTTGCGCAAACAGGTCTCACGGTAGTTAAACCAAGTTGGCTTTATGCCAGCACACACCTGCTTGCTGCACTTCTTGTTTTGTTTAGTTGACCTTGTTACAATGCGGTTTCTTGCATCGAATAGACATTAGTGAGACATAAGCCAACGGGTTTCCTGAACGTTTAATAACACAGGTCTATTGCCATATTTTCACGTATCACAGGAAAAACAGAGACTTTAGAATTTTCTTGGCAGAAACAGTGATGCTATCCGTGCAGTCGAGACGTCGCACAGACGGATTACAAGTACGTACGGAAAAACAAACGTACCTTCACGTAACGAAAAGGGCACCCCAGGATACAGCAGCCACATAGGGACAAGAATTTCCTTCCCAGACACACACAGCAAGAGTACTGCAAGAGGACAAAACTCTGACCAGATGCAACAAGGTACCACTATACAAGATAACTTGGAGTCACTTCTAAAGTATGTATGTACACGCGTGTGCGCGTCAGTACGTACGTGTGTATGTCTGGTCTCTAGTTCATTAGCATTGGCTGGTCGGTGAATGGTTGCTACACGGTAAGACCAAGCCCCGAGCTAAAACCTCATCTTTTACGGAACAGTGGCAAGCCAGAAAGCACGCAAGCACGCGAGCGCACACAATCGGACAGACATAAAACTGAGAAGGCAAGCGAGATGGGTTAGGCGGTCGCGAGAAGAAAGGGGGGGGGGGGGTGGCAACTGGCTGTCCTTCAGGAATGATAGTGATGAGGACGACGACGTTGTTTGAATCTGCTGCTGCTGCTGCAGCCACCACCTGCCCCCGCCCCCCGCCTCACAACAGTTAGAATCCCAGGAGGCTGAAGGACACTCGGCATTTTACGAATAACACGTTTGCATGCTTTAAGGGGCGCTTGCAATTGCTGAACGTTCATGTATATTGAAGAAAATACACAATAGAACGTTTATACGTTTTTGGAAACGAGACTGACACAATCATAAGTGCTGATATGTTTACATCCTGTCTGGGAATATTCATAAGCGATAAAAACTTTACATATTAAGAACATTTACAAACTATTAAACAATGACTTACCTCTGCAGGCATTGAAATGGGAAAAATTTCCCTCCGTGAAAATTTCTAACCATGAAAAAAATTACATTTTTTCTCGGAATTTTACAAATGCTAAAACGTTTCAATGGAGACACCAAGGAGTGACTGTACTTTACCCTCTTGAAGATTCCATAGTGAAAAGTGGATCACAATATTATCATTATCATTACCAGCTAGGCTAAGGCCAAGGGCTCCAGCGGGGAAAATAGCCGAGTGAGGAAAGGAAATACAGTAACGAAACAAGATAGAATAGTGTGCATGAGTATATCCTCAAGCAAGAGGTCTAACCCACGACAGTGGAAGACCATGGTACAGAGACTATGGCACTAAACAAGGCTAGATAACAATGGGTTGATTTTGGAGTGTCATTCGCCTAGAAGAGCTGCTTACCACAGGTATAGTGTCTCTCTTTTATCCTTACTAAGTAAAACATAACATCAGAACAATTATAGAACAATAGTTAACACCTTGAGTGAAGAAGATTTTTTTTTGGTTACATGAGTGTTGCCAGGTGTGAGGAAAAAGGAGAATGTGTAAAGAATAGGCTAGACTATTCGGTGTATGTCAAGGCAAAGAAAAACAGAGCCGTAACCAGATAGGGATCCAATGGAGTACTATATGGCCAGTTAAAAAGACTCGATAACTCTGCAGTAGTGGTACTATACACCCGGGGACTTGAACCTTAGATTTAAAGGGAATTTATAAAATCTATTTTTACATGTTTATACTTGGTTATGCTTTTCCCAATGATGCCAATGAAGGATTGTTATACATTGAAAATGGACTGTGGTAAAAAAAAAAAAAAAAAAAAAAAAAAAAAAAAAAAAAAAACACACACACACACCATTTTGGAGACCGTTCAAAGCACTAAAGCAAAATCTTTGGAAGGACCATACTATATACACATTTTGTGGCCAAGTAACAAATATAATGATATGCCTTTTGTACTCATGTAATATATTTCTTTACTATAAAACTAAACATTAAATTACAGCGAACCTTACCTATGCGTCCCATAAATAAGGAAAAGTGTTAATTTTTCAAAATAACTAAGTATCGCAGTTGCTGCTACTGCTAGTACTACTAATGGTGAATAAAATTTCACCATCAATGGTATTAATATTGATAATCAAAAAAGAGAACTAATGAACTAAATGACAATAGTTGTCTGATACGTATCCCGAGAAGCCTGACATTAAAGTTATCCACGTTAAAATATAGAATAATTTGGACCGTATGAATTATTTCATGAACAAATCCGACCAATTCAGTCTAGCTATTTCGTTCCTGAAGCTAATATTATATCAACATCCTTGTTTTAGCGTGAACATAATAAAAAGAAGAAGAATAAAAGAAAAATCACAGCTAGTAAAAAAGTGTGCTTTTGCAAAACAGGTCAGAGGCAAGGATCAGACACTAATCAAATCGAGCAACGACTGAAAACATCAAGAAGCAGCATCAACAGCTTCCTAAAAAAAAGTCCTTTGAACTGTAAAATATCTTTTCCTTTGGTGTCGTGTTACGATTCCTACCGAGAAGGACTCCAGGTCTCGAGCAGCTTGAACAGGATCCAGATTGTTTTGATTCTATTTTCGGTGTCTGGGGAGGAGGAGGAGGAGGAGGAGGAGGAGGAGGAGGAGGAGCAGTAAGGGGAAGGTGGATTCTTTTCCTTCAGAGCACTGAAGATCAAGCGATGCTTACTAGAAAAGACGAAGATGATTTTTAAGAAGCGTGCACCAGCGCGTAACGGACGCAAGGAATGGCGTGCGCAAGTGTGTCAAGGTCTACCACTACCTTTTGCTGTTTCTTCTTCTTCTTCTTCTCCTTTTTCTGCAACAACAATTGCCATCAGCACTCAACGAACATCAACCCTTCAACCTTCCCCCCGCCCCCCAACCCGAAACCCATTAAAGCTATCAAGTTTGAAGCGCTCAATGCACTTCCATTCCTTAACCCAGACCCCGAGGACCAGTTTAAAAGCCAGACCTCCTGACGAGTTCCCTACACTCTTGTAAGGACCTCCCTCCATAAAGCAAAGGTTACACCACACTTAGGGTTTTTTTCTATATGGGAAGGGGAAGAGGTCGTTGTATTTCCCACCCTTTCTCCTAACAACAATTTGACGGGGCCACTAGACACTCCCTCTCCTATCTGACCACAACGATCATCTTTCATAAAGTAAGGGCAATCAAAACAGTCCTAGTTAAGGAGGGACTTCTTTTTGGGGGGAGGGAGGGTAATTCCCCTCCTTGTGATAGCACGCGGCTCACCTCACCCTTCGAACAAGGAAAATATCTACAGTCTCGTGGTTATGCGTCTTTAATATATATTATTCCTAGTTTGGGTGCCTCTTTTGGGAGCGCAACGAACCTTAGCCAAACTCTCCCCCTTAACCGAATTTCTCTACCTCTACTTGGGGACTTTCAACCTGAACCTTCCTAATTCAAAAGGCTCGACTTGATAGAGTAACAAATATTGTTTACTAATGGGGAAAATAAATAATTACTAATTGGGAAATAATCTAAACAATGCAAATTAAAAACAATTATATAACTTTTAAATGAAATAGTTTTGCAGTCTGAAAAACTGCCTCTCTTCTTAATTTTCGGTGTCATATTTGGTTGCAACCTCATTTTAATTTTCAATGTTATATTTGGTTGCAAATATTTTTTTCTGTTTCTTAGTTTCTTTTTTACTATATCGCTTATCTTTTCATCCACCCATTCCCCTGATTAACCCCCAGACAAATTCAATGCATGGCGTGGAAGTGAAGGAGGTGATATCAAAGAAACCGACCGCTCTTTTATAATAACACCAGTCAAAGGCCCTAAATTCATTAAGGCAAACATTCAATTTCAAAAATTAAGTCCTCTTTTCAAGGTTGCAAGCAATCGTTGCAATCGCCCTGGGGAGTCCAATTTAGGGAAAGGTACCAGTCAGTGGGTTAACCATCCGGGAGCCTCTAAGTTTTTATAATTCTATGACAATATCAGTGTTAAAATACTACATTTATTGTCATCATTTATTCATTTCCTTATTGCCTTTCCTCACTGGGCTATTTTTTCCCCTATTGGAGCCCTTGGGCTTATAGCCTCTTGCTTTTCCAACTAGAGTTGTAGCTTGGCTAATAATAATAATAATAATAATAATAATAATAATAATAATAATAATAATAATAATAATAATAATAGGATTTGGATGAATAGAATGAATAGATTACATCTATCAGTTAATTCCTTTTCTTCAGGCGATGCATCGTCGTCGAAAATAGCCGCAAATTGGCAAAGAAACAAAATAACCCAAACATTCTGTAATAACAAGTCTGGAAGAGAAGACGAGAGAAGAGTTTCGTGAGGTATCCATGGCCTCCAATAACCCCTAACCCCCTTTTCTATAAACTCCCCCACAAGCCCCTTTGCACACCTCTTTTCACCCCATCCGGTAGTAAGACCAGGTGATACGGGTCAAGGTAAACCCCGCCACACATGGTTGCACACATACACATGAGCTGAAGCTTCTAACATTACTCTCCAGAGGGAGCGCGTGGATGCTTTGGTGATCCAGGCCGAAGAATGCAGGACTGGGTAGCGTTTATTATTATTATTATTATTATTATTATTATTATTATTATTATTACTACTTGCTAAGCTACTCCCTAGTTGGAAAAGCTGGATGCTATAAGCCCAGGGGCTCCAAGAGGGAAAATAGCCCAGTGAGGAAAGGAAACACGGACAATTAAAATATTTTAAGAAGAGTAAAAACATTAAAATAAATATCTCCTATATAAACGATACAAACTTTGACTCCAACAGGTAAAATAGCCC
>NC_090766.1:44874676-44879676 GCF_036898095.1 Palaemon carinicauda | reverse complement strand
TCGGAGAGGACGGGGGATGTTGACTTTGAGGGTGGGACGCTGGTTAATCTCTTGTCTCTTTTATTGTTCTCGACTTCCTCACTTGTTTTTTTTTTTTTTATGTATCCTTATCGCTACCGGTTAATATCCAAGGTTGAAATAAATGAAATAAAAATTTCATATTATTTACGGTTATGATTTAGGTATTTTCCAAGGACCTTTCTTCTTATTTTCTTTCCTTTACTTCTTTGAAACTTAGTGAACAATAGGAGTTAATTTCTACCCCAGACAAGATCCTGGGCCAATGGTCCACGCCACCTTTTTATTTGAATTCCTAATCATTGCGCATATATACTTTATATATATATATATATATATATATATATATATATATATATATATATATATGTATATATATGTATATATGTGTATATGTATGTATATGTATATGCATATAAATATATATATATATATATATATATATATATATATATATATATATATATAAAGTATATATATATATATATATATATGTATATGTATATTATATATATATATATATATATATAATATATATATGTATATATATATTATATATATATGTATATGTATATATATATATATATATATATATATATATACAGTATATATATATATAGTGTGCATATATTTGTGTATGTATATGTATATTTCCTCAAAATTTATTTAGAATAGAGCATCCTACTATATAACGAGCTATTTGTGTTGAATATCAGCTTGGAAATTCTATGATAACCACTGATAAAAAGGAATGTTTTCAAATACTGATAGCTGTTATGATCAAACTTTATCTAGGGTAACTCAATGTAGAAGAAGAAAAGCAACAACAAAAACAAAATATGAATTACATCACTTATATATAGTTTATTTTCCATTCCCTAATCGCCTTTCCTCATTGGGCTACTTTCTCTGTTAGAGCCCTTAGGCTTTTGTAGCGTTGTGCTTTCCCCCTCAAGGGTTGTAGCTTAGCTAACAAGGATAATGAATATAATGCTTCTCCTTTTCAAATTTAGTGATATAAATGGACCTCACACGAGGGCATTTTAGACATAACCAATAGGCCATTTTGCTTTGCAACCTCTGACCATTTAATTCAGACTGCGTTATCCAAATGTTTATGACGTTCCAGGCCCCAACGCTTAGTCATGCAACCAGATTTTATAAATCCTTCTATAGTCCATTTCTTTTAGCGAGACAGATTTGCACCGACTCGCAGCGGTACCCTTTCAGCTCGGAAAAGTTTCCTGATCGCTGATTGGTTAGAATTATCTTGTCCAACCAATCAGTGATCAGGAAACTCTTTCCGAGCTAAAAGGGCACCGCCGTGAGTCGGTGCAAATCTGCCTTGCTAAAAAAAATTGACTATAGTATCATCCAAATGTTTTGCCATGTTTCCCTCTTTTCTTGATTGCCTTCTGTGTTGACAAATACATAAATCGCGTAGCTGTTCTCAAAAGAACAAGAGAGGAGACAATTTTCCTCTTGTTTGTTTACAGGACGCACCCGATCCAATTATCCACGATGACCCTCTGTTTAAATCGAGGGGGGGGGGAATCATCCAGGTGCGTGGTCGTCACTCAGAAGTGGAACTTTCAGAAAATGTCTTAATTAGTAGCAATATACGTGTGTGATAATGAATATATTATTAATGAATGTTTGTTATTCGAGTTTTTCTTGAATTGGTTTGCCTTCTTGCTTGTTGGATTGAATTTTCAATAAATTTATTGTAGCATTTATTGCATCATATGACGATTTATTTTTTAATTCGTTATTATATTTAAATGACAGCTTATGATTGATTACCTTACACCTAGTAGGCCGGTCCATACTTGTGCAAGTCCCTTATGAGAGCCTGTGGACTCTTAAATTAGAAAAATTTAATTCTATTTTTATTTTGACAGTGATTTTTTTTTTTCATTTGTGTTGTGCCTGTAAGGGGGTGGTTAGTGTCGTCAGTGCACCTCGAACTGTTCCATGCAAGCGTTACTTGAATGTATCAGCTGGCTCTCACTTTTACCCTTCTACTATACTGCCATTCGGTATTCCATTCTTCCATTTTGCTGTCCAGCCACTTTACCTTTTTAACACAACTGTTGGATCCTCCATCCCTGTCGTTCACGGGTGCTCATTGGCCTCCTAGAACCCAATCTTTGGCCTTATGGCCCAAATTAAAATCCAATCCTTTTATCTTGAAGATACTTGATAGAAAATTAATTAAAGATAAGAGTAAAATATAACCTTTTGTAATTTATTTCTCTTTAGTTTCTTTACTTTCCAGCTTCTTTTCCTTGTTGGATCTTCCATGCTTGTACTATTTTGCTTGTCTAATAAGTGTTGCAGCTTGGTTAATGATGATGATAAGTTTAAGAAAGATAATATTATATCTATGCCTCAAGTAGAAAGATTAATGCGTTTGAGATGAATGTGAAGAACAAAGTTTTGTAAAAAACTAGTTACAATGAAAAATACACAATGTAAAATAAAATGGTGATTTTAGTATTTAAAACAAAATTGCATAGAATAAGCCAAGGTTTGACACCGGGAAATTCGACTGTGTAAAGTAGGATCAATGTGTAAAAGTGTGAATTGAAATATATTCTTCCATTGCCTTTTGTTTCTCGTCTTTATTCTCAGCTTTATTCAATCCACGGAGCGAGCTCCACCTTCCTCAGTTCCCCTTTCTTTCCCTTCGTCAGCTTCCAGCATCCTCCGCCCTTCGAACAAAGCCCCCGGCAGCCTCCAGAACCTCCTCCCACGTTTCAATCTACCATGCCCCCATACCCCTGTTACCCCCGAAGGACCCGTCTGAGGCAGCCACCGTTGAGGAATGACTAGCAACATTACGTAAGCTGGAAGCAAAGACGGGCGTACCGCACCCGCCATTGCTTTTTGGGATGCTAACGGCACTACGCCCATCGCTGGAAAGTCTGTTCCAGTCATCGCTGGAAAGTCTGTTCCAGTCCACGGGGGCGCAAACGCATCCCGGCCAAGTCTTTATGAAGGCGTTGACCCAGTTGCAGTCACTGGAAAGGAGAGGGAATGCCCCCCCTTCTCTCTCTCTCTCTCTCTCTCTCTCTCTCTCTCTCTCTCTCTCTCTCTCTCTCTTTCTCTCTCTCTCTCTCTCTCACTGGTGTTTATGGGCAATTTGTTATTTTTTGTAAGTGAAATATAAGATTCCTTCATTTTACAATGGTATACATTGTATGAATCTCTCTCTCTCTCTCTCTCTCTCTCTCTCTCTCTCTCTCTCTCTCTCTCTCTCTCTCTCTCTCTCTCACTAGTGTTTATGGGCAATTTTATTTTTGTAAGTGAAATATAAGATTCCTTCATTTTACAATGGTATACATTGTATGAATTTCTCTCTCTCTCTCTCTCTCTCTCTCTCTCTCTCTCTCTCTCTCTCTCTCTCTCTCTCTCTCTCTCTCTCACTGGTGTTTATGGGCAATTTGTTATTTTTTGTAAGTGAAATATAAGATTCCTTCATTTTACAATGGTATACATAGTATGAATCACACTCTCTCTCTCTCTCTCTCTCTCTCTCTCTCTCTCTCTCTCTCTCTCTCTCTCTCACACTGGTGTTTATGGGCAATTTGTTATTTTTTGTAAGTGAAATATAAGATTCCTTCATTTTACAATGGTATACATAGTATGAATCACTCTCTCTCTCTCTCTCCTCTCTCTCTCTCTCTCTCTCTCTCTCTCTCTCTCTCTCTCTCTCTCTCTGGTATTTATGGGCAATTTGTTATTTTTTGTAAGTGAAATATAAGATTCCTTCATTTTACAATGGTATACATAGTATGAATCACTCTCTCTCTCTCTCTCTCTCTCTCTCTCTCTCTCTCTCTCTCTCTCTCTCTCTCTCTCTCTCTCTGGTATTTATGGGCAATTTGTTATTTTTTGTAAGTGAAATATAAGATTCCTTCATTTTACAATGGTATACATTGTATGAATTTCTCTCTCTCTCTCTCTCTCTCTCTCTCTCTCTCTCTCTCTCTCTCTCTCTCTCTCTCTCTCTCTCTCTCTCTCGACTCCAGTTAGAGAAAGATGAGCCCTATTTTATGAGGCGTTTACATCCCAAGTTTGATCATCTAAAGGACTGACTTGCGATAGAAGTTTGCTCTTTTGATGGGGATGTATGGTTGTGTGGCAGACAGAACTGTCGTGGGGAGGGGAGAGGGAAGGGGAGGGGAGAGGGAAGGGGAGGGGAGAGGGAAGGGGAGGGGAAACGGGGAAGGGGAAATGGGGAAGAGGAGTGAACGTTTTACAAATTTAAGAAACTATAGTCCATCTCTTTTAGCGAGTCATATTTGCACAGACTCGCAACGGTGCCCTTTTAGCTCAGAAAAGTTTCCTGTCGCTGATTGGTTAGAATTGTCTTGTCCAACCAATCAGCGACCAGGAAACATTTCCGAGCTAAAAGGGCACCGCTGTGAGTCGGTGCAAATATGACTCGCTGAAAGAAATGGACTATAGTGATTCTATCTCTCTCTCTCTCTCTGCTGGATACGGTTTATATGTATCATCATCATCATCATTATCATCATCATCATCATTATCATCATCATCATCATTATCATCCGTTGCTAGTCCACTTTTGGAGAAAGGACACGGGCATGTCCTTCCGGTCGTGTCTGTTTATGGTCTTTCAAGGCCAATCTAAATCCGCAAATTTTCTTAGCCCGTCAATCCATCGTCTTCTCGATTAGCCATGCCAAATTGACAATGATTATGAAATTCAGAATAAATCAACCTATCTCTTTCTATATGTCTCTAAATCCTTAGGTTGTGTGTGTACATATATATGTGTATATATGTATATATATACATATTTACATATATACTGTATTTATAATATACATGTATATATAATACATACATACATATATATATATTATATATATATTTCATATAAATATATATATACTGTATATGTACATATATATAAATATATATATATATATATATATATATACATATATATA
>NC_090766.1:44839676-44864676 GCF_036898095.1 Palaemon carinicauda | reverse complement strand
CAACCCCAATCGGCAAAGGCATTCACCAAAAAACAACAACAAAATGAAGACTTTTCTAAACCAGAATGGGAAACTAATCCAGAATCAGAAATCCTAAGAATGCAGCCACGTTAACAAAAAAGGAATGAACTACCCACTCTCCAAGGAATATCCTCGGGGGAGTATGTAACGATGGCAAATCTTGAACGTAAGAAGAAGAAGAAGAAGAAGAAACAAACGATAACGTACATTAGTCAAACGCGGCCGACATGATAGAAGGTGAACGAGTAAAGATTTAAGAAAAAAAAAAGAAAAAAAAAAAAAAAAAAAAAAAAAAAAACGGCTAGTTCCGGAAAGCAAAAACAACACGGCAAGGTCAATAACAGGACATACAATGCACTGCAAGTATCTCAAGAGAATATTAACCATTTGACTTACGCCACGCATTAGTTTCTTTTTTTTTTTTTTTTTTTTTTTTTTTGAGGGACAGGTTTCCTATGCAGTCTGACCGCTGCACGAGTTCCTCCAACCAATGAAAAACCCATTGTGTGGATTTGAAGGGGGCTCGCAGCCTAACCCCCCCCCCCCACACACACACGGCCAATCCCCCCCCCCCCCCCCCCCAACCGCCTCTAAAGATTTATTGCATTCTCCTCTTACCTCCTTCCAGCCTCTTTGACTTTGTTCTGCCCAATCTTTACTATCATTTGCTATCTACTCATTCGATATAAGGCCTATTTGGTTGCTTGATTCGTTTACACCTATAAGCAAGACTAGTATCAGTAGAAGGCCGACCCTTAAATAGATTCGTAGAGTTGGGAAGGTGTCAAATGATTACAAAACGCCTGGCGTGGACCTATGCACTCGTTATAACGAACCAAGAGGTAAGAAAAGTAAATTAGTCACTACGTTTATACTCTCTGGATGATAGCTCTGTCGGATTCCCTTCCTGTTATCATTCTCTTCAAGTTGGTCGAGTCGAGTATGTTACAAACATATTCATTAACCAATGACCATAACATACATTCCCGGTCATTCACTTTATGTTGATTTATTATGCGACGTAATTATAAATATTCACTTCATTTCAATATTTCTTACATATTTCTACGTTTATCTAGTGACGTAAAACCCCTTCTATCATGACGAAGACTATTTCACCTATCAAAACAAAACAAAAACATTAATAAAAAGATACCAATCAACATACCAATCAGAAAAACAATTTCACGAAATCTAGTATCATAACATTAACCAAAGAGACGAATGGTAAATGTTAAAACATTCATCCTAACCAATAAAAACAATGAAGTTCCATCCAATCGAGAACGATTGGCCACGAGGCCGAAAGAACATCTAACCAATCAGGGGCCGAGGTAGGTTTTGTATCCAGGCGGCGAGGAACCAATCGGGAGTCCTGACCTATTTCTGGGGGATGTTACAAGCAAGAATGACTCTCCGGCTCATGAGACGGCTATACTGGTATATCCAGTGTGCTCGCACGCGCGCAAAGGGTTTTGCTTGAATCAAAAGGTTAACTAGATAGGCCAATAGACACTTAAAGGCACTGACTTATTGTGAGAGAGGAAATGTGTGTTTTGGGTATCCATCCAAGTTCGTATTTTCATTGCCCAAATATATTTACTTGTATTCATACGTACATACATTGTATTAAGAAAATATTATTATTATTATTATTATTATTATTATTATTATTATTATTATTATTATTATTACTACTAGCCAAGCTACAACACTAGTTGGAAAAGCAAGATGCTATAAGCCCAAGGGCTCCAATAGGGAAAAATAGCCCAGTGAGGAAAGGAAATAAGGAAATAAATAAATGATGTGAATAAATTAACAAAATATTCTAAAAACTGTAACAGCGTCAAAACAGATATACTAGAGTACATGAAATAGGAATCGAAGCTTATGTGATGTCCAATACATATATACGCATAGGAACAAACGTACATATATACACATTCTATTCTACGCTTTAGTCCATATACAAAAAATTAAAACAACTTTTAGATCTACGTTTCAACTTATTTCGTTAATAAACAAAACTACCACAATCTCTCTCTCTCTCTCTCTCTCTCTCTCTCTCTCTCTCTCTCTCTCTCTCTCTCTCTCTCTCTCTCTCTCTCATAAAGCTTGAGAAGTATGCCTTTTTATACGAACAATTTCATAACCTTTTTTAAAACCTTTGGTGGAATCTTTTCTTCAGAAAGATTGAAACCTTGACAGCAAATCTCTCTCTCTCTCTCTCTCTCTCTCTCTCTCTCTCTCTCTCTCTCTCTCTCTCTCTCATAAAGCTTGAGAAGTATGCCTTTTTATACGAACAATTTCATAACCTTTTTTAAAACCTTTGGTGGAATCTTTTCTTCAGAAAGATTGAAACCTTGACAGCAAATCTCTCTCTCTCTCTCTCTCTCTCTCTCTCTCTCTCTCTCTCTCTCTCTCTCTCTCTCATAAAGCTTGAGAAGAATGCCTTTTTATACGAACAATTTCATAACCTTTTTTAAAACCTTTGGTGGAATCTTTTCTTCAGAAAGATTGAAACCTTGACAGCAAATCTCTCTCTCTCTCTCTCTCTCTCTCTCTCTCTCTCTCTCTCTCTCTCTCTCTCTCTCTCTCTCATAAAGCTTGAGAAGTATGCCTTTTTATACGAACAATTTCATAACCTTTTTTAAAACCTTTGGTGGAATCTTTTCTTCAGAAAGATTGAAACCTTGACAGCAAATCTCTCTCTCTCTCTCTCTCTCTCTCTCTCTCTCTCTCTCTCTCTCTCTCTCTCTCATAAAGCTTGAGAAGTATGCCTTTTTATACGAACAATTTCATAACCTTTTTTAAAACCTTTGGTGGAATCTTTTCTTCAGAAAGATTGAAACCTTGACAGCAAATCTCTCTCTCTCTCTCTCTCTCTCTCTCTCTCTCTCTCTCTCTCTCTCTCTCTCTCTCTCTACCCAAAAATATGAAAATGCAAGCAAGATAAATCTCACGAAATAAGCACACACACACACACACACACACACACACACACACACACACACACACACCAAACATATTCACACACATCAATAAAGATCTCTACATCCATTAGTTTCTCTCTTTGTAAACTTAAGACTCCTACTTGAGCAAGGCCAAGAAATCTACGTTTTGTAAGTATGCAAAACACCTATAGAGGTTCGGCCGAGGAATGAATAGCTAATTCCTTCGATGAATGAAAGTCGATGTTATTCGAAATCGAATAATGCTCATTAGCATGGAGGGCGTTATTTGAGCCATGTGGCTTGGAGTTAGGGCCGGGAAGGCCATTTACGGCCACCGTGAGATTGGGGTTGGGGGAAAACCCCTCAGTTGCACTAGGAAAGAAGAGTATAAAAGGTTGGATATCAAGATGGAGGATGATTTATTGTTAATTTATTCTCATCATTTATTTATTTCCTTATTTCCTTTCCTCACTGGGATATTTTTCCCTATTATAGCATCTTGATTTTCCAACAAGGGTTGTAGCTTGGCTAATAATAATAATAATAATAATAATAATAATAATAATAATAATAATAATAATAATAATAATATTTCCTTATTTCCTTTCCTCACTTGGATATTTTTCCCTATTGGAGACCTTGGGCTTATAGCATCTTGCTTTTCCAACTAGGGTTGTAGCTTGGCTAATAATAATAATAATAATAATAATAATAATAATAATAATAATAATAATAATATTTCCTTATTTCCTTTCTTCACTGGGATATTTTTCCCTATTGGAGCCCTTGGGCTTATAGCATCTTGCTTTCCCAACTAAGGTTGTAGCTTGGCTAATAATAATAATAATAATAATAATAATAATAATAATAATAATAATAATAATAATAATATTTCCTTTCTTCACTGGGCTATTTTTCCCTATTGGAGCCCTTGGGCTTATAGCATCTTGCTTTCCCAACTAGGGTTGTAGCTTGGCTAATAATAATAATAATAATAATAATAATAATAATAATAATAATAATAATAATATTTCCTTTCTTCACTGGGCTATTTTTCCCTATTGGAGCCCTTGGGCTTATAGCATCTTGCTTTCCCAACTAGGGTTGTAGCTTGGCTAATAATAATAATAATAATAATAACAAGTGAGCAAGTCCTGAACGCGGACATGGTCCTCGTAGAGGACATACCTCCGCCAAGGTGACCTAGAGCGCCATATGTCCTAGAATCATGAATTGATGTGACTTCGACCTTCACATGACCTTGACCTTCACGTGACCTTCAAGTGACCTTGACCTTCACGTGACCTTGACCTTCACATGACCTTGGCTTCAAGTGACCTTGATCTTCAAATGTACTTGACCTTCACGTGACCTTGACCTTCAGGTGACCTTGACCTTCACGTGACCTTGACCTTCACGTGACCTTGACCTTCAAGTGACCTGCTTGACTTTTGACCTTCAAGTGATCTTTGTTCATTTGCCACTGATACTTAATATGACATTGATATAATGCACCAATATGACCTTGACCTTTGACCTTTATAAATTTGAACATCACCCATGGGTTGCGCCTGGACTAGGACTTCCCTGTTGGCTTATGCAAAAGTCAGTGCTTTATTTCTGTCTCTTGATATGGCCACTTATGTCATAGTGACACCAGTGACCCCTGTGACCTTGACCTTGGGGTGACCTTGACCAAAATTTAATCAGTTCTTCCATACACATTGGGGAACTACTTGGCCAAGTTTGAAGTGATTCCGTGTAGAAATGTGGCCTCTACGTTGTCCACAGACAGACAGACAAACAGAGAAACAAACAAACCGAACCGAAAACATACCCTCCTGGCGGAGGTAATAATATTTCCTTTCTTCACTGGGCTATTTTTCCCTATTGGAGCCCTTGGGCTTATAGCATCTTGCTTTCCCAACTAGGGTTGTAGCTTGGCTAATAATAATAATAATAATAATAATAATAATAATAATAATAATAATATTTCCTTATTTCCTTTCTTCACTGGGATATTTTTCCCTATTGGAGCCCTTGGGCTTATAGCATCTTGCTTTTCCAACAAGGGTTGTAGCTTGGCTAATAATAATAATAATAATAATAATAATAATAATAATAATAATAATGGAAGGAAAGGAAAAGTGTAATAAGTAGGTGCAACGAAGAACTTGAAGGACACTGCAAATGCCTTTTAAGTAATGCTTACAGCGCCACTGGAGGTGCATTGACGGAAATAACTCGTTTCATAAAACTCACAGTTTAGCAATTCCAAGACGTATTTTAATTATTGTCAGTTTTTGCAAATAGTTAATCAAAAATTAGTCATTACCGGTGTCCATAAATTGGGCGATGCCAGATTATAACTTTACATCAGTCATTCAACCAGGAAAGTGATATCTTGACTTTAATACACAAGTTCTTGCACAAAAAAAAAAAAAAAAAAAAAAAAAAAAAAAAAAAAAAATTACAAATTGAATCAGTCTTTTGATTTTTAATAATAAGTGATTATGGTAACTTTGATATTGAGTAAACTGAATGAAACATTTGGAAAACTAGAAAAAAAAATTTAAAAAACTATCGAAATTCTCTCTCTCTCTCTCTCTCTCTCTCTCTCTCTCTCTCTCTCTCTCTCTCTCTCTCTCTCTCTCTCTCTCTCTCTCTCTCTCTCCTGAAAATTAACATACAAACAATTAAGAGTTAAAAAAATAAAAAACTCAAAACTGGCCTGACAACTTAAATGTGGCGAGCACGAGGCCTGCCAAAGGTAAACGCAATGCAGTCGCAGTCTTTCTCTATTGGGCATATCATGTTCCTATTCAAAAAACAATATCACCAAGTATTCAAAATCTTAAATTTCTTATATAAATGCTTTAAAGAAATGCAAGCAAGTAAAAACTACAGTAAAAGACTATGCCTTCTGTTTTAATAATCAGGAAAACTAAAGTCTTGAGACTAACACCTAGTAATTTTTTCACCTAAGGATTAATTTCTTCTGAAGTGTTTTGAAAAATTAACAATATCACGAAGTATTTAAAATCTTAAATTTCTTATATGAATGCTTAAAAACTACAGTAAAATACTATACGTTCTATTTCAATAATCAGAAACACGAAGTTTTGAGCCTAACACCTAGTAGTTTTTTTCACCCAAGGATTCAATTTTTTTTAAATGTATTGAAAAATTTGAGATGCCTGATTTACCCAGGGGGCGAGGCCGGTCGAAACGTCCTCAAGTAAAAACAACTGTAAAATACTATACGTTCTGTTTCAATAACCAGAAACACTAAGTTTTGAGACTAACACCTGGTAATTTTTTTCACCTAAGGATTCATTTCTTCTGAAATGTGTTGAAAAATTTGAGATGCCTGATTTACCCAGGGGCGAGGCCTGGTCGAAACGTCCTAAGATGTTCATCGTCAGCCAAGGATACTAACACCTAGTAATTTTTTCACTTAAGGATTCATTTCTTCTGAAATGTGTTGGAAAATTTGAGATGCCTGATTTACCCAGGGGGCGAGGCCGGTCGAAACGTCCCAATGCATCGTCAGCCAAGGACAGCATTTTTGCACGGCTCCCGCAGGTAGCCAAGGTACCGAGAAACTGGGACCTGGTATCGAGGGAGACCACAGCATACAAATAAGATCGGGAACTGTTGGATGTTTCCTACTTCTGTGTTCCCTAGTTCAAGATAAATCTCGATCACTTCATTCGACTTCGTTCACCACAATTCCATCAGGTCTCGGTTAGATAAAAGTAGAAGCATGTTTTATCGGTATTATAATTAAGAACAGTTTTCAGAAGAAATAGGCCTACTTGGATAAGAAGTAATAATTGTTAGGATACAGCGAGTCATGTTTAGTATAATACCTACTTCGCTGCTCAAATTCTTCACATTTACTTTAATTCAAATCTGTATCAATAAATTCTTTAAATATACCTCGTTAATATTTTGAAATATGCTCCTTGTCTGGATACTGTCACAAATAGCATATCTAATAGAATTTAAATTTAAATTTTTCTCCCTGATATAAGTAGAGGGTTTAATTAGTTGTTCAACTTCTATTTGTTTCCCTCATTTAGAAACAAACCTTATGGCCAGCCTTGTTGGACGTTGAAATATAACAACAACAACAAACAATAATAATAATAATAATGATAACAATAACAATAATAATAATAATAATGATGATGATGATGATTAAAAAATGAATAGTAATAAAAAATAATAAAAATGAATAATAACAATGATAATAATAAAAAATAATAATGAAAATAATAAAATTGAATAATAAATAATATCGGCCCACCCCCCTTTTTAACACGTTTAGTCAAAATATAACGTGCAGTGAGAACGCTAACTTCTTAAATGCCAAGAACTTAGGAAATTATTCGTATAAGAAGGCATACTTCTCAAGCTTTATGAGAGAGAGAGAGAGAGAGAGAGAGAGAGAGAGAGAGAGAGAGAGAGAGAGAGAGAGATTTACTGTCAAGGTCTCAATCTTTCTAAAGAAAAGATTCCACCAAAGGTTTTAAAAAGGTTAGGAAATTATTCGTATAAGAAGGCAAACTTCTCAGGCTTTATGAGAGAGAGAGAGAGAGAGAGAGAGAGAGAGAGAGAGAGAGAGAGAGAGAGAGAGAGAGAGAGAGAGAGAGAGAGAGAGAACTTGCTGTCAAGGTTGCAATCTTTCTGAAGAAAAGATTCCACCAAAGGTTTTAAAAAGGTTAGGTAATCATCCGTATAAGAAGGCATACTTCCCAAGCTTTATGAGAGAGAGAGAGAGAGAGAGAGAGAGAGAGAGAGAGAGAGATTTGCTGTCAAGGTTGCAATCTTTCTGAAGAAAAGATTTCACCAAAGGTATTAAAAAGGTTAGGTAATTATTCGTATAAGAAGGCAAACTTCTCAGGCTTTATGAGAGAGAGAGAGAGAGAGAGAGAGAGAGAGAGAGAGAGAGAGAGAGAGAGAGAGAGAGAACTTGCTGTCAAGGTTGCAATCTTTCTGAAGAAAAGATTCCACCAAAGGTATTAAAAAGGTTAGGTAATTATTCGTATAAGAAGGCAAACTTCTCAGGCTTTATGAGAGAGAGAGAGAGAGAGAGAGAGAGAGAGAGAGAGAGAGAGAGAGAGAGAACTTGCTGTCAAGGTTGCAATCTTTCTGAAGAAAAGATTCCACCAAAGGTATTAAAAAGGTTAGGTAATTATTCGTATAAGAAGGCATACTTCTCAAGCTTTATAAGAGAGAGAGAGAGAGAGAGAGAGAGAGAGAGAGAGAGAGAGAGAGAGAGAGAGAGATTTGCTGTCAAGGTTTCAATCTTCCTGAAGAAAAGATTCCACCAAAGATTTTAAAAAGGTTAGGTAATTATTCGTATAAGAAGGCATACTTCTCAAGCTTTATGAGAGAGAGAGAGAGAGAGAGAGAGAGAGAGAGATTTACTGTCAAGGTCTCAATCTTTCTGAAGAAAAGATTCCACCAAAGATTTTAAAAAGGTTAGGAAATTATTTGTATAAGATGGCATACTACTCAAGCTTTATGAGAGAGAGAGAGAGAGAGAGAGAGAGAGAGAGAGAGAGAGAGAGAGAGAGAGAGAGAGAGAGAGAGAGATTTACTGTCAAGGTCTCAATCTTTCTGAAGAAAAGATTCCACCAAAGATTTTAAAAAGGTTAGGAAATTATTTGTATAAGATGGCATACTACTCAAGCTTTATGAGAGAGAGAGAGAGAGAGAGAGAGAGAGGAGAGAGAGAGAGAGAGAGAGAGAGAGAGAGAGAGAGAGAGAGAGATTTGCTGTCAAGGTTTCAATCTTCCTGAAGAAAAGATTCCACCAAAGATTTTAAAAAGGTTAGGTAATTATTCGTATAAGAAGGCATACTTCTCAAGCTTTATAAGTGAGAGAGAGAGAGAGAGAGAGAGAGAGAGAGAGAGAGAGAGAGAGAGAGAGAGAGAGAGAGAGAGAGAGAGATTTGCTGTCAAGGTTTCAATCTTCCTGAAGAAAAGATTCCACCAAAGATTTTAAAAAGGTTAGGTAATTATTCGTATAAGAAGGCATACTTCTCAAGCTTTATGAGAGAGAGAGAGAGAGAGAGAGAGAGAGAGAGAGAGAGAGAGAGAGAGAGAGATTTACTGTCAAGGTCTCAATCTTTCTGAAGAAAAGATTCCACCAAAGATTTTAAAAAGGTTAGGAAATTATTTGTATAAGATGGCATACTACTCAAGCTTTATGAGAGAGAGAGAGAGAGAGAGAGAGAGAGAGAGAGAGAGAGAGAGAGAGAGAGAGATTTTCTGTCTATGTTGCAATCTTTTTGAAGAAAAGATTCCAACAAAGGTTTTAAAAAGGATAGGAAATTATTCGTAAAAGAAGGCATACTTCTCAAGCTTTAGAGAGAGAGAGAGAGAGAGAGAGAGAGAGAGAGAGAGAGAGAGAGAGAGAGAGAGAGAGAGATTTACTGTCAAGGTTTCAATCTTTCAGAAGAAAAGATTCCCCCAAAGCTAAATTAGACTCTCCTTCCAATTAGGATTTTTAAGTATTTGATAAATGCAAATCTTAAAATATATGCAAGTTTGTCCTTCGCTCATTTTCTAAATAATTTTTCATTCCTTGTAATTATCTAAATAAAAATCTATAACTAATTTTCAAAAGCCAAATCACACACTGTTTATTCACAGATTCAACTGCATAATGAATTAGGGCAGGGTTCGATTTATGAATGAATTTCTAAACGACATTCAGTAATTTTTTTCATGAAAATGAAAAACCATAGACAAAATAATTGGATTGTTTATAGAGGTTATATTTGACTTAAAAAAAAATGATAATAATAAAAATAATAATAATAATAATAATCAAGATAGTTGAAAATTGTTAATAAAATCCTATAATTTTTCTTTCAACCCAGAACACGAGTTATATTGTTCGTAGGATTGACAATTATTCTTATTTTGTGGTGGTAATAATAATAATAATAATAATAATAATAATAATAATAATAATAATAATAACAATGACAATAATAATAATAATAATAATAATAATAAAAATAATAATAGTAATAATTAACAATAAAAATAATAATAATAATAATAATAATAATAATAATAATAATAATAACAATGACAATAACAATAACAATAATAATAATAATAATAATAATAATAATAATAATAATAATAATAATAATAATAATAATAATAGTAATAATTAACAATAATAATAATAATAAAATAATAGTAATAATTAACAACAACAATAATAATAATAATAATAATAATAATAATAATAATAATAATAATAATAATAATAATAATAATAATAAATGTGACAGTACCTACAGCAGACCAAAATGATTATTGTAAAGAGGTTCAGTAAACTGTGTATGTATTCTTGGGTACGTAAATACAGTAAATTCTTGGTCAGAAAGGTAATCTGCATTAGCTTAATGCAAGACAGGACGCGACCAAGTGATTAATCTTCTGGTAGTAAAAAGTGCAAAAATAATCAGTGGGAATTAAAAAAAAAAAAAAAAAAAAAAAGTGTTAATGGGAATTCTCAGATTAACTTAATATTCTATTAACTTTTTTACAATTCTCAGATTAACTTAATATTCTATTAACTTGTTTATATGTTGAAGAAAGCTAAAATTTCAATATATCTTATATTTAAGAAAAAATACTTAGTACAAAAAATGCCCCAAAATTCTTACGTTAAAGAAAAAAAAACATCTGTTTTCCAAGAAAAGCACCAATGTTCTAAATAAATTATTTCTCAGAACTACTTATTATTTTAATAACTTGTTTATATGCTAGAAAAAACTTATATTTCAATATCAAAGATGTTATTTAGGGAAAAATACTTAGTACAAAAAATGCTGATACTGCACTTGAAAACTGACTCATTGAAAAATTCTTACGTTAATGAAAAAAAAAAAAAAAAAACAGTTTTCCAAGAAAAGCCCGTAAGTTCAAAATAAATTATTTCTTAGATTTAATTATTATTCTAATAACTTGTTAGTATAGTAGAAAAAAAAACTTATATTTCAATAACGAAGATGTTATTTGAGAAAAAATACTTGGTACCAAAAATGCTAATACGGCACTTGAAAACCAATGCATTGAAAAATTCTTACATTAAATAAACACCTGTCTTCCAAGAAAAGACCTCATATATTCTAAATAAATTATTTCTCAGATTTACTTAATATTCTAATAACTTGTTTATATGCTAAACGAACTTATATTTCAATACCATAGCTTACATTTCAGAAAAATGTACTTGGTACAACAAACGCCAATAAAACTGACGCACTGAAAAATTCTTACATTATAAAAACTAGATATTCCCCCATAAAAAAAAAAAAAAAAAAAAAAAAAAAAAAAAAAAAAAAAAAAAAAAAAAAATCTATGCTATAGATAATTTCATACCCTTTTCACTGTTTCCCTCAGGTACTGGGCTACAAAACAGCCACCACGCTCCACTTTGTATTTAATTTTCGCATTTAAAAAAAAAAAAAAAAAAAAAAAAAAAATAAGAGGGGGGGGGGCCCCGGGGGGGAAACGAGTTAATTCGATAGTTATGAGAAACACTTTAACAATAAAAAAAAAAAACTAAATATCCCAGTTTTATTTTTCATTCAAATTTAATGAAACGAACCCACACCTCCTATCAATTTCAAATCAACTGAAGGAAGGCAAATAAATCATTAGCATATTCTAATTACGTATTTGACTCAAATATAATTAAGAACGCAATTTCGGTTCCTATTATTAATTACTCATTCACAAATAGTTTATATGCACACAGGTTGCCCAGGGCACCAGCCACCCGTTGAGATACTACCGCTAGAGAGCTATAGGGTCTTTTGACTAGCCAGATGGTACTACATTGGATCCGTCTCTCTGGTTACGGTTCATTTTCCCTTTCCCTACAAACACACGCGCGCACACTGAATAGTCTGGAATATTCTTTATATATTCTCCTCTATCCTCATACACCTGACAACACTGAGATTACCAAACCATTCTTCTTCACCCAAGGGGTTAACTACTGTACTAATTGTTCAGTGGCTACTTTCCTCTTGGTAAGGGTAGAAGAGACTCTTTAGCTATGGTAAGCAGCTCTTCTAGGAGAAGGACACTCCAAAATCGAACCATTGTTCTCAGTCGTGGGTAGTGCCATAGCCTCTGTACCATGGTCTTCCACTGTCTTGGGTTAGAGTTCTCTTGCTTGAAGGTACACTTGAGCACACTATTCTATCGTGTTTCTCTAACTCTTGTTTTGTTAAAGTTTTTAAAGTTTATATAGGAAATATTTATTTGAATGTTGTTACTCTTTTTAAAATATTCTGTTTTTTCCCCATTTGGCTATTTTCCTTGTTGGATCCTCTGGGCTTATAGCATCCTGCTTTTCCAACTAAGGTTTTAGGTTAGCTAGTAATAATAATAATAATGTGTGCGTGTTTGCATATTTCTATGAATATGAAGATTACATATATACATACCTATATATATATATATATATATATATATATATATATATATATATATATATATATATATATATATATATATATCAGGAGTGAAAATAATATTGTTCACGAAATTACAGATACCAGCAACTCCATTTGTTGTAAAAACTTATATGCTGAATATCACAACAGATCCAATTTAGGAAAACGAACAAAACCCAAGGGAACTTTCAAGGCTTTTATGCTTTGATATAAGTGATCAGTAAAGTCAAGAATGTACAGCAGACTCCACTTAACGATAGCAAAAATATAGAAATAGCGATACCTGACGAACAAGACCTTATATGATACAAGTCTCTCATGACAAAAAAACTCGGGATACTCAACATCGTCACTTAAATATGAACAGAAAAGTCACCTATACTTATGTTTACTACACTTTATATACCAATAACACAATCATATAGCAGATATTAAGTCAATATGCAATACGAATCTCCAATATCATAAAATAAAATTTGATGTTAATAGTGGGTGTAAGATTATATTTCTAATCAAAACTTTAAAAATTATATTTTAACATCTGTCATGAGATAAAAAGAAGCATTTGTTAAATACAGATACAATAAAGGATATATCAAATAACAACTAGAGTGGCACTCGGTAGAGAGCTTTACTTTGCTACGCCAAGCAGTCTGATTTTGCTCCTTATTCCACTGGGTACTTGTACTTCGATGTATTTTCTTTAAAATGTAATGGATTTGTCTCTGAGTCCTACCCCTAATGTCCACTTAGTTTAGTTGAAATTACTTCAGTAGTTATTGCATAATGTTGTTGACAAACAAAAAGTAATCTACAACATATTTGTCATTTACTTAAAATTGCGATTATTCTCAAAGTGCTGCTGGGTACTTGTAATTAAATGCCCTTTATCCAAAATGTTACAGACTCATCCTTCGGTCATATCCAACACGACTACCATGTTTGGTCAAAATTGGTATAGCAGTATTTGTGTAAAGGGGTGAATACATTAACTTCCCAATTTGGCGAAGGCAATAAACAGGATATAAGAAAACACTTTAAAACCGCATCATGTTGATGATGAAAGATAAAAAATAAAAACTAGAAAAAAAAAAACACTGAGTGCAGACCTCCACCACGGCAACTTCTCGAAACCAGCTTGACTTTCCCAGAATCAATTTAGACCGTAAGCGTATTTGAAGTCTCTGTGATACCCCTGTGCGAACTTGGCGACAAGCTTAGGGTTATTTTGGTCTACCTTTTGCTTGACCTTGACCTTTGACCTAGGACTTTCAAAACTAGAAAAAGCACTGATAGCCGACCTCCGCCACGGCAGCTTCTTGAAACCAGCTTGACTTTCCCGGAATCAGTTTAGACCGTAAGCGTATTTGAAGTGTCTTTGATACCCCTGTGCGAACTTGGCGTTAAGATTGTTTAATTCGGTCTACCTTTTGCTTGACCTTGACCTTTGACCTAGGACTTTCAAAACTAAAAAAAGCACTGAGTACCGACCTCCGCCACGGCAACTTCTCGAAACCAGCTTGACTTTCCCAGAATCAATTTAGACCGTAAGCGTATTTGAAGTCTCTGTGATACCCATGTGCGAACTTGGCATTAAGGTTACGGTTAATTCGCTCTACCTTTGGCTTAACCTTGACCTTTGACCTAGGACTTTCAAAACTGAAATCCCTTCCACGTCTGAAATTTTCACTATGGTTAAAAGTATGTCCAAGAACTTGTTCACAAACAATCTGTGATACCATGCGCGAACTAGGGTCAAGGTTAGGGTTAATTCGGTCTACCTTTTGCTCGACCTTAACCTTGACCTTTGACCTAGGACTTTCAAAACTAAATCCCTTCCACGTCTGAAATTTTCACTATGAATAAAAGTATGTCCAAGAACTTGTTCACAAACAATCTGTGATACCATGCGCGAACTAGGGTCAAGGTTAGGGTTAATTCGGTCTACCTTTTGCTCGACCTTAACCTTGACCTTTGACCTAGGACTTTCAAAACTAAATCCCTTCCACGTCTGAAATTTTCACTATGAATAAAAGTATGTCCAAGAACTTGTTCACAAACAATCTGTGATACCATGCACGAACTAGAGTCAAGGTTAGGGTTAATTCGGTCTACCTTTTGCTCGACCTTAACCTTGACCTTTGACCTAGGACTTTCAGAACTAAATCCCTTCCACGTCTGAAATTTTCACTATGAATAAAACTATGCCCAAGAACTTGTTCACAAACAAACAGACAAACGGTTGAATAGAGGCGAAATCATAACTACCTTCAAACATCGAAACTATAAAACAGCATGCCATGCCCTCTGCGCGTTTAAAAACATTCAAAACATCATGTCACGTGGTTTAGGAGCTTCTAATGATTTGTCTTCCGTGAGGGAAGGAATTCTTGGAATCCCCAAAAGCCATCATCACACCGAGGAAGTCGTGCGTCACATGACACGTTCAGATTTCTCGTGAAATCTGGAATATCAACAATGAAAATCTGAGGTTGTTATACCTCAAATAAGGACCAGCTGACGGGGATCTTTCCACACACCACACTTACATATGCCATGTGTATAAATACAAACATATACAATACATAACAACATATATATATAGATATATATATATATATATATATATATATATATATATATTCAAATAGGCCATATATTTTTTATACATTGTCTGGATTCTCCTAACGATCTAGGGATCAGAGCCCTAGGGGAAATCACACAAAGACCGGTTAGGAATCGAACCCTGGTCCGGCAAACTTGTCGAGACAGTTAAGAGAATCCAGACATTAATGTATCAAAAATATATGGCTTATTTGAACATAAAAAACATGTCTAAATGTGCAAAAGTTTATCACACACACACACACACACATATATACATATATATATATATATATATATATATATATATATATATATATATATATATATATACATATATATGTATACATATATATACATACATATATGTATATATATATGTATATATATATATATATATATATATATATATATATATATATATATATATGTATATATATATATATACATATATATATATATATATATATATATATATATATATATATATATATATATATATATATATATATATATTACAATAATTTACGAGGTAGACTGGCCTAACATCGAACAGCGTATACTGCGTATCACCCTTTACATGCAAGTAAAGTAACTACAAGTAAAAGGTTCCACAAACACTTGAATTTTACCTAACCTACGCAATTAATAAGCGTATGAACGTACGCAAAAAACAGTCAACATACCTCCTTGCAAAGAGCGTATACAGGTTAACTTGTCTAGGTATAACCCCAGGTGCTCGGATATCGAAGCCCAAACAATGATTCACCGTTTTCTGTCGTATCGGCTGAATAAATAAACACACGTGGAAAAATCTTTCTTCAGGTTTGGGGAAGGGTTACTCAATCAATAATTACTCACCAACTGCTCAGGCCCACGGAGCAGACACCAATGGCTGGGCTGGTACTCCCATATGACATAGTCATTTGCCAGTGTTGTAGAGATAAATCATATTACAGTAGCAACTGAGTAGGTGTTACTGGTGGCTTTTTCAAGTAGGCAGAGGAAGGGACAGAGAGACGATCTGAACGGATGCAAGCACCCTTATTATTAAAAGAATAAAAATTGAGGCACCCTACTTTCAAAAATAGAATTTATGTATAAAAGTTTAGCTATAACGTCAGTATTTTAAAATAGGAAAATAAATCTTGCTAGTTATTGTGATGAAATTTTTGACATGCGACTCGCACGCGCTGACAAATGTAAACGTAAAGCTGACATGTAGTTGATTAAGTTAAAATATAAAACTGAATATCCAGCAAAGATATACCCAGCTCTAAATTCTTTACATCTTCACAAACAACTTTTTATTTCAGCAGATTGAGTTTGGCTTTAAAACCAAACCCTCTTGGTTATATTAAGGACTGTAATGAAGGGCGTTCCTATAGAGAATGAATGTTGCAGTAGTAGTAGCCTTCATGCTTTTTGCAAGCCATCCTCAAACATTCTAGAATATATTAACATTTTAAATTCCATTAGTTTCCTCTCATATATTTTAAAACTAAACCATTTTAGTTATAGTAATGACTGCAATGAAAGGCGTTCCTACAGAGAATGAATGTTGCAGTAGCTGTAGCCTTCATGCTTTCGGCAAGCCATCATCAAACATTCTAGAATATATTAACATTTCTTCTCAGATTAATTTCCATTAGTTTCCTCTCATATATTTTACTCCAATAAGATTTTTCCAAAACAATTCATAAATTTTTCCGGATTAAAATCAATAAAACCACAAGTTTCGCCGACATCTAAGACCAACGCGCACACTCGAAGACTTCTAAATAATGCACAAATCTTTCCAAAGCTTCCGAAATAAGGCCTAAAAGGAAAGCCTAGAAATGGCACTACTAAATGTCAACACCCTACAATGACATTCTCAAATGTCAAGTTATGGGTGGAAGGGGGGGGGGGGAGTGGAGGGCATTGTGATAAAAAAATCAGCGACTGTTGAGGATATATTTTGCCTAGGCCTATTGTTGGAATGAAGAAAGTTGTATTAAATCATTTTCAGCTATTAATGTTGGTTTGTATGTCTACGATTTTTCTCATGAAATAAGAGTTAATAAAAAGTAATATTTCCTTTTATGAGGAAAAATATCTGAACTCAAGTGGAATGAAAAATAAACGAATTTTTCATTACGGTAATCAACCATACAGTATTGGATAAAAAATGGGAAACTTGTTTTTAAATATAAAGAAATATATAATCATTAGCCCGATATTCGACTACTCTATAATATACAGTATATATATATATATATATATATATATATATATATATATATATATATATATATATATACATACACACACATATATATATATATATATATATATATATATATATATATATATATATATATATATATATATACATACACATATAAATATATAGGTATATATACATATATATATACATATATTGAATTATAACTATATATATATATATATATTATATATATATATATATATTATAATTCAATATGTGTATATGTAAGTATGTTTAAACCCACACACACAAACACACACACACACACACACACATATATATATATATATATATATATATATATATATATATATATATATATATATATATATATATATATATATATATATCTCCTTTCATTGTACGAAGGATCATCTCCCTTCAGTTCGATCTCTCACCAAGACACTTTTCAGAGGGACAGAGTTTATCAACCCACGAAATGCTAGAGAGCATAGCATGAAAAGTAATAAAAACAATCCCATGGTATCATTGTCGTAACATGACCCAGACAGTATTTTTTTTTTTTCCGGTGTTCTAGACCCGACGCAGACGCGTTTCGTGTTAGCATTTTTTCAGCGTCGGGGTTTTTCCTTACTCATTTTATAGAGGTTTTTTCCTGTTATATTTATAGAGGACCATAAAATCTGAAGAGGGAAGGAAATTCCGACTTCATGCCTATACGATGTTGAATTCGAAGAGAGGAAAATGGAATCACAATCGGTTTCTTTTTATGACCTGATTAAAAAAAAAAAAAAAAATGCCGCATAATTTTAGGTTTTAGGCCCAACGACGAGGCACCAGCAGAATAGGGTGGAAAAAAGGGGGATAGGATGAATAGGACATAAATACAGAAGGGGAAAAAAATGGGCCGAATCTTTTACTAATGCCAAGGTCATCAAGAAAAAAAGACTACTTCATATTTTTTATCCATTCTCGTAGGTCCAAAGATGAACGGTATCGACTCTTTTCTACGCAGCGCTGGAATTTGGGCCATATGCCCAACAGTGCGAGGGCGAGAGGGGGGGGGGGGGGGCATTGTGGAGGCCAGGGAGACGGGCTCATGGGGGTGGAGAGAATGCCACACTGTGAAGTTCAAGTTTAAAGAGGTTGAACAGCAAGATATTAAGGCAAAAGATAAACAAGTGATTCAACTAAGAACCTAAAAACATTCATATCGGAGTCAACTAGGAGGAGGACCTAGCAAACGTGAACTCCCACATATCTCCTGTAGATTAATTTACATAATGTTATGGAAGAAACGACTAAAGCTGTTAAAACGCCTGGATAACTAGATTTGATTCTAAATGACCTTGCTGAGAGAGAGAGAGAGAGAGAGAGAGAGAGAGAGAGGAGAGAGAGAGAGAGAGAGAGAGAGAGAGAGATCTACCATTTCCTTTAAGACCAGAAGCCGCCCAATTAGTAGAGTCATTAAAATCTTGCAACGGCTTCCATATGTCGACTATAGATGGCAACATCCCGTATTTACTTCTTAATTGACCACACACACACACACACACACACACACACACACACACACAGAGAGAGAGAGAGAGAGAGAGAGAGAGAGAGAGAGAGAGAGAGAGAGAGAGAGAGAGAGGGGTGTCTTCATGCACATAAGTAACGATTCAGACTCGCCCCATTGACACCACAGGCCAGCAAACTGGTATGCCCCGCTGCTAAATATACCTACCTCTGGTTACTTCCCAACACTTACCCATTGAAAATATAAATGAATAGAAAATTATTTATATTAATAAAATGGTGAAATGAATATGTAAATAAAATAGATATAACTTATCAGTCTTCTCGATTCAACTCGATTTAAGTTTTTTTTTTTTTCCCGCAATATAGTTTTCATCATTTCAAGTTAATGAGATTGAATAGCAATGTTCAGGTTAAGAGTACTAATCAATTACGCAATTATTTGTTTAACTGTGGTGATGATGATGTTATTAATAGACATCTAAACATAGAGTACAGGTATATACTTATATCAAATAATATTTAACAGTAATATTTGACATAAGTAAAAATAACAGCATATTTGCGATATGAATATGTATTTATTCATGAACAACAATTGCTTTATTACCACCAAAGACAAATACAAAGAAAAATATGCAAAAGGACTAATGACAACATGAACAATGCATTAAAAGGACTATGAAATAAAATAAAAATAAAAAGAAACGATATAAAAACTGGGTTTGCTTCTACATACCATTGGCCCCAAAACTCCCACCTACAATAGGAGTTAATCCTTTGCCTTATCAGGGAGGATTGCCAAAGTTGCTTGCCTTGGATAATGCCAGCCAAGTCTCAACCTGAAAATCCTTGAGAGAGAGAGAGAGAGAGAGAGAGAGAGAGATAGAGAGAGAGAGAGAGAGAGAGAGAGAGAGAGAGAGAGAGAGAGAGAGAAGCGTTAGATGTAGGGAAAAACAGACATTTTAAATAAATATAGAAAAGTACTTGAAGTAGAAGAAGAGAGAGAGAGAGAGAGAGAGAGAGAGAGAGAGAGAGAGAGAGAGAGAGAGAGAGAAAAAAAAGCGTTAGGTGTAGGGAAAAACAAAAATTTTTAATAAATATGAAAAAGTACTTGAAGTAAAAGAAGAACAAGAGATAGAGAGAGAGAGAGAGAGAGAGAGAGAGAGAGAGAGAGAGAGAGAGAGAGAGAGAGAGAGAGGGGGGAGAGCGTTGGGTGTAGGGAAAAATAGAAATTTTAAATTAAAATAAAAAAGTACTTGAAGTAAAAGAAGAACAAGAAGAAGAAGGAGAGAGAGAGAGAGAGAGAGAGAGAGAGAGAGAGAGAGAGAGAGAGAGAGAGGAGAGAGAGAGAGAAATTTTAAATATAGAAAAGTACTTGAAGAAGAAGAAGAAGAAGAAGAAGAAGAAGAAGAAGAAGGAGAGAGAGAGAGAGAGAGAGAGAGAGAGAAGAGAGAGAGAGAGAAGTAGGGAAAAAACAAATTTTAAATAAAAAATACTTGAAGGAGACAGAGAGAGAGAGAGAGAGAGAGAGAGAGGAGAGAGAGAGAGAGAGAGAGAGAGAGAGAGAGAGAAGCGTTACATGTAGGGAAAAACTTAAATTTTAAATAAATATGAAAAAATACTTTAGTAGAAGAAGAAGAAGAAGAAGAAGAAGAAGAGAGAGAGAGAGAGAGAGAGAGAGAGAGAGAGAGAGAGAGAGAGAGAGAGAGAGAGAGAGAGAGAGAGAGAGAAAGCGTTAGGTGTAGGGAAAAACAGAAATTTTAAATAAATATAAAAAGTACTTGAAGTAGATGATGATAAAGAAGAAGAAGAAGAAGAAGAAGAAGAAGAGAGAGAGAGAGAGAGAGAGAGAGAGAGAGAGAGAGAGAGAGAGAGAGAGAAGCGTTAGGTGAAGGGAAATACAAAAAAATTAAATAAATATGAAAAAGTACTTGAAGAAGAAGAAGAAGAGAGAGAGAGAGAGAGAGAGAGAGAGAGAGAGAGAGAGAGAGAGAGAGAGAGAGAGAGAGAGAGAGAGAAGCGTTAGGTGAAGGGAAATACAAAAAAATTAAATAAATATGAAAAAGTACTTGAAGAAGAAGAAGAGAGAGAGAGAGAGAGAGAGAGAGAGAGAGAGAGAGAGAGAGAGAGAGAGAGAGAGAGTTGGGTGTAAGGAAAAGCAGAAATTTAAAAGAAATAAAAAAAAATACTTTAAGAAAAAGAAGGAGAGAGAGAAATGGGGAGAAATGACTTTGCGTTAAGATGTGGTGGGAAGGAGAAAAGAGATAAAACAAAAGACAATAACAGAGAGAGAGGAGAGAGAGAGAGAGAGAGACTTTAAAGGTGTTCGAAGAATAGTAGGCAAGGAGAACGGGGGAGGGAGAGTGAAGTAAGAAGTGTGGAGGAAAGAGTAGACGTAAGTGGTAGGTATTGAGGAGGGTGTCCAAAGAAGGGGTGGGGGGTACCTGCAGATTGTGGGGGGGGGGAGAAGAGGGGGTGAGAATGGGAGGTTTCGTGGAGGATATTGACCAGTGGTCGATTAACGCAGTTTTGTGATTCCGGACGAAGCACACCGTCAAAATAGTATAACTATTATTATTATTATTATTATCATTATTATTATTATTATTATTATTATTATTATTATTATTATTATTATTATTATTACCAGACGCTGTTGTAGATTATTGCTATTATTATTCTTTATAACTCATGATTTAAAATTCACAGTCTGAACATTGCCATATTTAAACACAATTCATTCTATATATTTCGTCAAACGACAAAAAAAATGTTGCTTATTGGATAACAAAAATATAAGTTATTCCAACAATATATACAGGTATATATATATATATATATATATATATATATATATATATATATATATATATATACTGTATGTATATATATAAATATATATGTGTATATATATACATGCATTATGTATGTATATATATATATATATATATATATATATATGTGTGTGTGTGTATTATATATATATACATATATATATGTGTGTGTATTATGTATATATATATATTATATATATGTTATATATTATATATATATATATATGTGTGTGTGTATTATATATATATATATATATATATATATATATATATATTTCATTACATAATTCGACGTTAACTAACTTTTTAAGTATTAATATGACGATCTCTGTTGTATCGACGTACTAATCAAATACACAATGTTCACCTAAATATACCCATTTAATATTCTATGACTAAATGTGGAGGTATTATGCGTAGACTGTGCGTTATGTGTTTGGGGATCAATATGCTGATACAAATAGCATACACTCGACCATTATCATTATTATTATTATTATTATTATTATTATCATAACCAGGTTGATAAACAATCAAAACATTATTATAACTAATCTAAAAACACGTATAATAAACTTGAAAATTATATAAGGGATACATGGTAGACAGACACGCCCATAATGACAAAATGGAGAGGGAGAGAGAGAGAGAGAGAGAGAGAGAGAGAGAGAGAGAGAGAGAGAGAGAGAGAGAGAGAGAGAGAGAGAGAGAAGGGGACGATAATCACAAACCAGAGCCAGGCGGTGGTGCCAAGTGAGGGCCTCACGAAAAGGGAGGAACAACCTTTTTAGGCCTAAACCTGGGCGGCGCAGAACTACCGAGGCATCACGAGCCTACCATCGTCCCACGTCATCATTACCAATCAAGTACCACAAACCACCTCTCTCTCTCTCTCTCTCTCTCTCTCTCTCTCTCTCTCTCTCTCTCTCTCTCTCTCTCTCTCTCTCTCTCTCTCCTGTGCAGGAGAATTGCCCTTTCTAGTCTTGCTTTTATGTGATAACTCTCTCTCTCTCTCTCTCTCTTCTCTCTCTCTCTCTCTCTCTCTCTCTCTCTCTCTCTCTCTCCTCTTCCCTGTGCAGGAGAATTGCCCTTTCTAGTTTTGCTTTCATGTGATAACTCTCTCTCTCTCTCTCTCTCCTCTCTCTCTCTCTCTCTCTCTCTCTCTCTCTCTCTCTCTCACTTCCACCGGTCTCACAAAACAAGCATCGCTAGGCCTATTAACAGCCTCAACTTCCCACACATCACGCTGAAATAAGCATTATCATAAAAAACAATAGCCTGTCTTAGGCCTAAGCCTCGCAGCTCATTATACTGTGAGAAAATGTGATCGCTTTGTTTCCAGATGGAAGGCGGAGGTAAGAACGATCGACTGGTTCACTCCAAATGTTCTCTTCGATGATCAATCACTCTAGTGCCGTGTAATCTTCATGACAGACGATGTAATGCGCTTGGCATTTGTGGTTACGTATATGAATGACTATCAGGTATATTGGTAATTCTCTTCCTCTATTTCCTATATATATATATATATAAATATATATATATATATATATATATATAGGGCCTATATATAAATATATATATATATATATATATATATATATATATATATATATATATATATATATATATATATATATATACACACACACATATATATATTTATATATTACATATATATACATATAATATATATACATACATACACACACACACACATATATATATATATATATATATATATATATATATATATATATATATACTAGTGTATGGGGCCCATCGAAAATGTCATATATATATATATATATATATATATATATATATATATATATATATATATATATATATATATATATATATATATCCAAGCACTTATTCTATTAAATAGCGATGTTCATGTGTGAATGTGTATGTATACTACATATATACATTCTTGTTTAATTTACAATTATGTCTAGCATTATAATTCAGTTAAAATTACAAAGAACAAAGTAAACTTGGTCATTCCGACAAGGAATGAGCCTCTTGTCTATGACAATGTTAATCCTCATTTAAAATACAGCAGAACATCACGACTCCCTAAGGATTATCTATAATACTACGCAGTACTCTAGAAGTTTTATTCCAGCTGTGACCAAGTTGTGGAATGATCTTCCTAATCGGGTGGTTGAATCAGTAGAACTTCAAATGTTCAAAGTTGGAGCAAATGCTTTGTTGTTGACCAGGCGGACGTGAGTCTTTTTATAGTTTATTTATGACATATTTGTTTTTGATGTTGTTAATAGTTTATATATGACATGTCTGTTTTGACGTTATTACTTATTTTAGAATGATTTATTGTTAATTAGTTCTCTTCATTTATTTTTTTCCTTATTTCCTTTCCTCACTGGGCTATTATTCCCTGTTGGAGCCCCTGGGCTTATAGCATCTTGCTTTTCCAACTAGGGTTGTAGCTTGGATAATAATAATAATAATAATAATAATAAAATGCAACAGTGGCACTTAAAATTCCGAAGAAATATCTAAAATAGCAACTTTATTAGCAACACCAAAGAGAGCTATCTAGAATAGCAACGTGTTTATCTAGCCACATTGCAATTTCCAAAGAAACGTTATCTAAAAGAAATTTGCTACCTTGCAACTTTCCAAGATTCTCTTGAATAGCAATATACTGTATTACCTTGCAACTATCAATAAAGGTTATCTACACGATATCCCCCCTAAAGTCATTGCCTCGTAAAGGTCATATACGCAAGACTAAATCCCATTAAAGGTTATCTACTCTGTATCAACTTCCTTCCAAATGGAAAACCACGGTTGCTATAAAACCTGTGGTAATTCTCATAGCCATTGGCATAACACCAATGCCTCTAACAATTTCCTAAATCTCTCTTATTTTGAAGCCATTTGTTACGATACCGATAACAGCTAGACCGAGCTTTTTTTTTTCCCCCATAGCATATTTACGTTGGCTGTAAAGCCTTAAGCTTATTTACGATAGCTGTATGGCGTCCCAGCAGCTCATTCGACGGCGTATTTACGATACATATTAAAGTATTTAAGCGCTTTCCCCGGAAAGGATATCTTCCGATAGCAAATAACGCCTCTGAGAATCTTCCTTACAGTAGGTAGAAGCGACGGAGAACCAGGCTTCAACGTCGACGTAGAAGCGGGTGTTTGGAGGTGTGGAGGAGGGATGTTTTAGCTGGGGGGAGGTTGTAGACAGGGGGTAGTAGAAGGCCGAGAGGGAGGCCCAAAGCGGAAGAGGGAGAGGAGAGAAAAGCTTCAAGGGAGAATGTATGGACGAAGTAAAGGGGGGAAGCGGTAG
>NC_090766.1:44825731-44839176 GCF_036898095.1 Palaemon carinicauda | reverse complement strand
TCTCTCTCTCTTTTATTTCACGGGTGCTACTTGGGTACAAATATTTCCCGTTCCTTGCGAGACCCCATCCCTTGGGAACTGGTCTGGCGAAAGGACCAGATTCGATTTAGCAGCTACTGTTGAGAAGGTGCTGTCGGTCCAACTGGTCTGAACTTGGTCTCTTGGGGTTTCTTTCTTTGCTTTATCCACATTTTAGGAATACTAGGCAATGTATTTTAGCGATAGTTCTTTCTCCCTATTCATAGTTGAATCGGTAGAACTTCAAAAGTTCATAGTTGGAGCAAATGTTTTCATGTTGACCAGGCTGACATGAATCTTTTTATAGTTTATATATGACATATCTGTTTTTGACGTTGTTAATAGTTTATATAGGACGTATCTGTTTTGACGCTGTTACTGTTTTTAGAATGATATATTGTTAATTTATTCTCATCATTTATTTATTTCCTTATTTCCTTTCCTCGCTGTGCTAGTTTTCCCTGTTGGAGCCCTTGGGCTTATAGCATCTTGTTTTTTCCAACTAGGGTTGTAGCTTGGCTAATAATAATAATAATAATAATAATAATAATAATAATAATAATAATAATAATAATAGGACCTACTGTTTTATTCCGTTTGGGTAAATTTAATTTCAGCTCATTCACGTATTCCTTGGACTTATAGTTGTTCTTTTCTCTTGTGAATTCCTCATCCGTTTTAGTCGTTTCTGCATTTTAGTAAATTTGTTCTTTCTTATTAATTTATTTTAGATCTCTCTAGGATTTAAGAAATGTTTAGCGACTTCTGTGCTTTAAGAATAACATGTAACGTCTCTGAATAGAACTCCTCTCGTCTCTCTTCAATTTTTCAGAATCTGTTGAAACGTTTCTCAGCAGAGTAAATTTTTCGTGCATGTGTTTCTGGAATCTGCCGTCGCCTGCTTCTGTTTTGTGGGAATCTGTGGTCTTTTGTTTAAACTTTTCTGGTGTTATATTTGCTCTTTGGAATTTGTGGTGTAGATTGATGAATCTGTGCTATGTTACACTTTTGGAATCTTTGTTTTTTTTAATCTGCTTTATGCAATTTCGTAAGCTGTGGTATTTTGCTTTATAGGAATCTGGTCTTTTGCATTGCTTTTATTTTGGTCTTTTGCATTTCTTATATTTTGGTAGTTTGTATTGCTTTTATTTTGGTATATTGTATCGATTTTATTTTGGTCTTTTGCATTTCTTTTATTTTGGTCTTTTGCATTTCTTTTATTTTGGTATTTTGTATTGATTTTATTTTGGTCTTTTGCATTTTAAGGCGGGGGGGGGGGGGAGGGCGCCTTCGTGTCATTTAGTGCGATTTAGATTTTTTTTTCAATCTGGTACGATACGCATTAGGAGCGTCATTTGAATTTTCTTTAATTTCGTTCTGTTTTCATTTTTATTACGTTTCTTGATTATTCCTTCTTCCCCTTTCACTACTAGATTTTCCAGCTTCCTCTAACTGTTCCTCCTCTCCTTCCTCTTCCTCTTCCTCTTCGTCGTATTCCCTCCGTGTCCACATGTTCCTTCTTGCTCCCATATTATTATTATTATTATTATTATTATTATTATTATTATTATTATTATTACTACTTGCTAAGCCACAACCCCAGTTGGAAAAACAGGATGCCATAAGCCCAGGGTCTCTAACAGGGAAAATAGGCCAGTGAGGAAAGGAAACAAGGAAATTTGAAATATTTTAAAAACAGTAACATTATTAGAATAAATATCCCTTATATAAACTATAAAAACTAACAAAACAAGAGGAAGAGAAATTATAATTTATTATTATTATTATTATTATTATTATTGTTATTATTATTATTTCTTGCTAAGCTACAACCCTAGTTGGAAAAGCAGGATGCTAGAAGCCCAGGGGCTCCAACAGGGAAAATAGGCCTGTGAGGAAAGGAAACTAGAAAAAATTAAATATTAAAAGAAGTAACATTAAAATAAATATCTCTTATAAAAACTTTAACAAAATAAGAGGAAGAGAAATAAGATAGAATAGTGTGCACGAGTGTACTTTCAAGCAAGAGAACTCTAACCCAAGACAGTGGAAGACCATGGTACATAGGCTATGGCACTACCGAAAACTAGAGAACAGTGGTTCGATTCTGGAGTGTCCTTCTCCTAGAAGAGCTGCTTACCATAGCTAAAGAATCCCATCTACCCTTACCAAGATGAAAATGGCCACTGAACAATTACAGTGCAGTAACCGCTTGGGTGAAGAATTATTATTTGGTAATCTCCTTGTTGTCAGGTGTATGAGGACAGAAGAGAATATGTAAAGAATAGGCCAGACTACTCGGCGTGTGTGTGTGTGTGTGTAGGCAAAAGGAAAATAAACCGTAACCAGAGAGAAGGATCCAATGTACTGTCTGGCCAATCAAGACTTTTTTTTTTCCTTCATATTTCTTTACCAAGTTTCACTTCTTGTTCCTCTTCTTCCTCCATTTGAAACTACTTAACACCTGCCTTCTCTATTCCAATCTCAATCTCTCTTTTGCTACTCCCTCTCCTCACCCCAACCTCTCATAATATATTCTCCTTTGCCACCCAAGTCTCCTTCCTAGTGGCCAAGAACTGAAGCGAGTTACCGTTGCAAGTGCGAGCCGTCTCATAGTTGCCTAAACGAGTCTTAATAGCACTTGCTTCACAAGGCTCTTAGCAACTCCTCTCTCTCTCTCTCTCTCTCTCTCTCTCTCTCTCTCAGGTGTCGTGAGAAGCGACCACACTCGGTATATCCTGTCCACTCCACCTTACCTAATTCAGTTTTATTCGACAATTCATCATTGATTCTCTCTCTCTCTCTCTCTCTTTCTCTCTCTCTCTCTCACTCTCTCTCTCTCTCTCTCTCTCTCTCTCTCTCTCTCACTTGTCGTGAGAAGCGACTTCACTCTGTCTATCCTGTCCACTCCACCTTACCTTATCCAGTTTTATTCGACAGTTCATCATTGATCCTCTCTCTCTCTCTCTCTCTCTCTCTCTCTCTCTGTGCTTTATAGGGACAATCAATAATGACCTCTTTAATTTTTTGATAACTTATAATTTCCTATAAACATTTTCAAACACGATTTCCTATAAACATTTTCAAACATAATTTCCTATAAACCCTTTTTTACATAATTTGCTTTCTAAGGTCATTCAAGCGTGGCCTTGTTGGGTATAACACAAGGGTCGATTTCCCAGAATTCTTTAAACACCGTCTCTATTAAGCAAATTTTTAATAATCTTTCGTTCAGAAAAACACCATTATTTAAATTCCATAAACTCTCCTTTGTATATATACATTATGGGAAAGGACTTGAGGTTAGTTGGATTGAAACCGAAAGGGTCACACCATCTGGCACAATCCCTCGAGAGGGATAATGAATAATGATGGGAATAACGCTAAGAACAGAAAAAGAGCAACATAGATACGAGCTTAAACTATTTTAACAACAAATATGAAAAAGAAATGGACGTAGGCAGGTGATATAATGAAAAATGACAGATAGTATATGTACAAAATGAATAACAGAATGGGTCCTAAGAGACTGCAAACGAAGAAATAGAAGAGAGATGGATTGTTGAGCTAAGAAAATTTGGTCGTATAGACTGCATGGAAAGACCATAAACAGATGGGAGTGGAAGGACATATCTGAGGTCTTGTGCAGTGGACAAGCAAGGGATGATATATATATATATATATATATATATATAATGTATATATGTATATGTATATTATGTATTTATGTGTATATCTATACACATATATAGATATATGTATATATATGTATATATATGTGTGTGTATAGATATACACATACATACATAATACACATTATATATATGTATATATATGTGTGTATGTAGATGTGTATATATATATATATATATATATGTATATATATATACAATTATATATAAAGTGTGTATATATTGTGTACATATGTATATGTATATACAATGTGATTTTATATACTCTATATATATGTATGTATATATATATATATGTATATATATATATATATATGTGTGTGTGTGTGTGTGTGTGTGTGCCATACATGTATGTGTACATGTAATATATATAATGTACATACAGCTCTTATTTCACATATGTATTTTCTCATTTTTCCAAATCTCTAAGCATTTTTTGCCGTATGCCTTACCCCTATCTCACGCGTCACAGTGCCAAATTTAGTAACACGGGTATTGCCCGTTGTGAAGCTTAGATACAATAGTATCTACAACTGACCCTGAAGCATGAAACCTTGACCTTGAACTTAAGGGAGGGTTTTTGGGCGAGCAGTGGGATATGTTTTGGCTACGTTGACTGGATGTTTTCTAATGGAACTGTTTACATTAGATATTTCTTTTCCTCACGGTGTTGTTTACTTTTGACGCTTGAGGAACGTTAGTTAGAATCCATAGACGTTTGAAACGTTTCGGGGAATTGCTTTTGTGGGATATGTTTTGGCTACGTTGACTGGATTTTCTTTTTAATGGAATTGTATACATTAGATATTTTTTTCCTCTCGGTGTTGTTTACTTTTGACCCTTGAGGAACTTTAGTTAGAATCCATAAACGCTTGAAACGTTTCGGTGAATTAATTTGAAAAGACTGTTTGGGGATTTCTTGTTTTGATGTTTATAAATTTTTATTTCCAAACTTCATTTCTTTACAGTTTTTATTTTTATTTTTAGAGAAGACCGGCTTTATAATTATATAATAAAAAAAAATCGATTGATTCTCAAAAGTAAATTTTTGTCTTTACCATACAAAACCCCTTTTACTTGTAGCGGTGAAATGTTTTGTATTTGTTGCTTTGTGTGTGTATTGTGTGAATATGTTTGCGTAAAGCAACTGTTATTTGAGTCCTCAGATGAAGAATGACCGTTAATGCTACGTGTTGCATCAGTGGTTTCAGATAAGCGTTCAGTGCACATACTGTCTACTGGTCTATTTTTAGCTGTATGCTATTTCATGTCGTCAGTAGGGCGTCTATTGGGTGTGTTTGTTGGTATCTTTCTCACTATTTCTTTATTAGTTTTTCATGTTATGTATCGGTTTCCTTCATGTAGTTGATATTACCGCAGTAATACCGATTTTGAAACTTGCAGTAAATGTTTGTGATGAGCAGCCTAATATACTGTACAGTAGATCTCTCTTCTTAGTTTATATATAGAATGATTTATTGTTAATTTCTCATTTATTTCCTTATTTCCTTTCCTCACTGGGCTATTTTTCCCTATTGGAGCCCTTGGGCTTATAGCATCTTGCTTTTCCTACTAGGGTTGTAGCTTTTTATTCTCATCAATTATTTATTTCCTTTCCTCACTGGGCTACTTTTCCCTATTGGGGCCCTTGGGCTTATAGCATCTTGCTTTTCCTACTAGGGTTCTAGCTTTTTATTCTCATCATTTATTTATTTCCTTATTTAATTTCCCCACTGGGCTATTTTTCCCTATTGGGGCCCTTGGGTTTATAGCATCTTGCTTTTCCAACTAGGGTTGTAGCTTGGCTAGTAATAATAATAATAATAACTGATCTATTTTAACGTTGTTACTGGTCTTAAAATATTTTATATTCGGCATTCGTTACTTGAGCGAAATTTAACAGAGGCCGTTTGCGTCAAAATGCGTAGGAGATGATGATGATGATGATGATGATGATGATTCGTTACTTATCACATTGTTTGTTTATTTCCTTATTTCGTTTTCTCACTGGATATTATTCTCTGTTGAAGCCCTTGGGGTCGTAGTTGCCTGCTTTTCAACCTTGGTTGTAGCTCAGCTAGTAATAATAATAATACAACTTGAATTATTGTTCTTGTCTATGTTGCTATTATTATTATTATTATTATTATTATTATTATTATTATTATTATTATTACTACTACTACTACTACTACTACTACTACTACTACTACTACTAAATTTACTATTGTTGTTGTTGTTGCTGTTGCTGTACGCCTTCTAACCCTAGAATGGGTGGCGTTATAAATTGTTTCCCTTCAGATTTAGCTGCTAATTCCCCCAGGATGACATTCCTAACATCACACCATGACATAATGAACTAAATGATGTTCACGACCGGATGGAATCTAGTCTTACTTGGCTTTAGCTAACCCATCCGAGTACTATGGCCAACTAACTACATCCAAATAGATCAAGATGTCTATAACTAGAATATCCATGAAAGCGAAACTAGTTAAGTACTAACTAATGAAAGTTAAAATAACAAACTCCAAGTAGTCAAGAATAGAAATGGCTGCAAATGAAGGACACTTACATCCATTACCTTAAGTCTATTTTGAATTGGAAATTTTACAACATCACGTGATGGCAACGCAAATGTCCTTCAGTGATTTCTTACTCTTACACCACTCCCCTCTCCCTCCCCTCTCCGCATTTCCCCTCCCTCTCTCCCCCCAGCTGTTGGTTGACGTGGTTGGCCTGAGGAATGAAGCATTCTTTTAAAGTTTGTTGTGGTTTCCATGCGTATATGTTAAGTATGTATTTATGTTACACTGCACGCATTTATATATATATATATATATATATAGGCTATATATATATATATGTATTTTATATATATATATATATATATATATGATATATATAGGCTATATATATATATTATATATATATATGTATTTTATATATATATATATATATATATGTATATATATGTATGTATGTATAGAAGAAATACAAAGTTGATGGGGGCGGAATATGCAAAGGAAGATGAATATCATAGGAAGGAGAAAGGATTAATGAGGTGGTATCATTTTAGGAACTGTGATCGGTAGTACAGGGTGTTTAGAATTGGAGTTTAATGAGTGATTGATAAAAAGCAAATAGCTAGGTCAAGTAAAATTTGGAAATCAAATAGCCTGAAATTACATATAAAAATCCGGTATATACTAATTTAGTGAGATCGGTGTTACTGTATGGACATGAATCGTTGTATGTCAATGAAACAATATCCAACAGATTTTGTAGATTTGAGATCAAAACCCTCAGAAGGATATTGGTCGTTAAATGGCAGGAAAGGATTAGAAATGAAACTTTGAGAGAGATTACTTAGTGCCTAAGTGGAGGAGATCATGGTGAGGAGTAGATGGAGATGGTTTGGACATATTCTTCGCACTCCCCAAGAGAGATTAGTTCACCAAATTTTCAACTGGTCTCCACAAAGTACTAGAAGAGTTGGAAGACCCAGGCCTACATGGCTGAGGACTATGAAGCGGGAATTGGGAGATGATGAATTGATTTAAAAGCTGAAAACAGAGACTACTGGCGAAATCTAATTGAGGCCCATTGCGTCAATAGGCGTAGGAGATTATATATATGTATGTATGTATATATATATATATATATATATATTATATATATATATATAATATATATATATATATACATACATACATATATACATATATTAATACCGTATATTTATGTATATATATATAAATATATATATATATATATATATATATATTCTTATATAAATATATATATATATAAATATATAGGCCTATATATATATAGCCTATATATACCGTGTATATATACATATATATATATATATATATATACACTGTATATATATATATATATATAATATATATATATATATATATATTGTATATATATAATTATATATATATATATTAAACGAATTGTATATTTGAATGGTCGACTGTTTGTTTACATAAAGTCTAGTACATCTATATATGTACAGTATGTGCATTTACGTCACCATGTTTGATTTATCTTCCCCATCTTTGATGTCTAGATAACTTTTTCGTACTCTAGTATTTCATGTTTTTTTTCAAACGACATTTTTTAATTTTCGCCTTCGCTTTGAGAGGCAGACGTAAAAGATGTGTATTTATAAATGCGTCAGATTACATTTCCCGGAAGGCCGTATTTTTTTCCGTATGGCAAATCTAGGTTATATCTATATAAGGTTGTAACGTTAGTTGGACAGACCGATTGATGGACTGACTCGAAAGGAATCGGGGAAGAGGGAAGTATGTTAATTATTCACTCACTCACGATGTGGTTCACAGTGTTATGTATACATACATACATACATGCATGCATACACACCCTAACACACATCGTCGTCATCATCATCATCATTATCTCCTACGCCTATTGATGCCTATGTATGTATGTATGTACTGTATGTATATGTGTATATATATATATATAAATATATATATATATATGCATATATATATATATATATTGTACACACACACACACACACATATATATATATATATATATACACACCTACATGGTTGCTGTAAATATATATTTATTCATGACTTTTATACATACGTATATATGTATGTGAATATATATTTATATACATCCACACACATATATATATGTAATATATATATATATATATATATATGTATATCTATATATATATATTATATAATATTTATGTATATATATATTATTTATATATACACATTTTTATATTTGCATGTTTATTATAGTTGTATATATGTATATACGGTATATACACGTGTTGATAATTGCTGATCTAATTTAAAGCTGAATTAGAATCATATACATTACGCTGACATCTTATTTGAAAAGCTAAATGAAATAATTGGGTAATCACAAGTTCTTTATCAGTCTTTGTGAATATCAACCCAATGACAGGAGGCTTCAATACGCAACTAGAATAATTGGAATTATATCTTGCAGTATTTACCCTGCTTGAGAGAATAATTGGAATTATATCTTGCAGTATTTACCCTACTTGAGAGAATAATTGGAATTATATCTTGCAGTATTTACCCTACTTGAGAGAATAATTGGAATTATATCTTGCAGTATTTACCCTACCCGGGAGAATAATTGGAATTATATCTTGCAGTATTTACCCTACCCGAGAGAATAATTGGAATTATATCTTGCAGTATTTACCCTACCCGAGAGAATAATTGGAATTATATCTTGCAGTATTTACCCTACTTGAGAGAATAATTGGAATTATATCTTGCAGTATTTACCCTACCCGAGAGAATAATTGGAATTATATCTTGCAGTATTTACCCTACCCGGGAGAATAATTGGAATTATATCTTGCAGTATTTACCCTACCCGAGAGAATAATTGGAATTATATCTTGCAGTATTTACCCTACTTGAGAGAATAATTGGAATTATATCTTGCAGTATTTACCCTACTTGAGAGAATAATTGGAATTATATCTTGCAGTATTTACCCTACCCGGGAGAATAATTGGAATTATATCTTGCAGTATTTACCCTACTTGAGAGAATAATTGGAATTATATCTTGCAGTATTTACCCTACCCGGGAGAATAATTGGAATTATATCTTGCAGTATTTACCCTACTTGAGAGAATAATTGGAATTATATCTTGCAGTATTTACCCTACTTGAGAGAATAATTGGAATTATATCTTGCAGTATTTACCCTACTTGAGAGAATAATTGGAATTATATCTTGCAGTATTTACCCTACCCGAGAGAATAATTGGAATTATATCTTGCAGTATTTACCCTACCCGAGAGAATAATTGGAATTATATCTTGCAGTATTTACCCTACCCGAGAGAATAATTGGAATTATATCTTGCAGTATTTACCCTACCCGAGAGAATAATTGGAATTATATCTTGCAGTATTTACCCTACCCGGGAGAATAATTGGAATTATATCTTGCAGTATTTACCCTACCCGAGAGAATAATTGGAATTATATCTTGCAGTATTTACCCTACCCGGGAGAATAATTGGAATTATATCTTGCAGTATTTACCCTACTTGAGAGAATAATTGGAATTATATCTTGCAGTATTTACCCTACTTGAGAGAATAATTGGAATTATATCTTGCAGTATTTACCCTACTTGAGAGAATAATTGGAATTATATCTTGCAGTATTTACCCTACCCGAGAGAATAATTGGAATTATATCTTGCAGTATTTACCCTACCCGAGAGAATAATTGGAATTATATCTTGCAGTATTTACCCTACCCGAGAGAATAATTGGAATTATATCTTGCAGTATTTACCCTACCCGGGAGAATAATTGGAATTATATCTTGCAGTATTTACCCTACCCGAGAGAATAATTGGAATTATATCTTGCAGTATTTACCCTACCCGAGAGAATAATTGGAATTATATCTTGCAGTATTTACCCTACCCGAGAGAATAATTGGAATTATATCTTGCAGTATTTACCCTACCCGAGAGAATAATTGGAATTATATCTTGCAGTATTTACCCTACCCGAGAGAATAATTGGAATTATATCTTGCAGTATTTACCCTACCCGAGAGAATAATTGGAATTATATCTTGCAGTATTTACCCTACCCGGGAGAATAATTGGAATTATATCTTGCAGTATTTACCCTACCCGAGAGAATAATTGGAATTATATCTTGCAGTATTTACCCTACCCGAGAGAATAATTGGAATTATATCTTGCAGTATTTACCCTACCCGAGAGAATAATTGGAATTATATCTTGCAGTATTTACCCTACCCGAGAGAATAATTGGAATTATATCTTGCAGTATTTACCCGACCAGAGAGAATGGCACCTTCCCACCCTTTATCTATTAACGTATTAGGTCAGTAACGTTTCTATAGTCGTTTCTTCAAGGGATTGTTTCCGTGCTTGCGTGCCAGTGCCAAACTCGGCTAGTCTCAAGTGCCAAGGGCCACATATTGGCCTGTTCACTGAACTTCCGCGCTGGCCCAAAACTGTTTCAAAGCGACGTTTCTTTTAAGGGTTATTGGTTTGAGGGGGAGAGTGACAGTGAGTGGGGTATGGCGGGAGTGAGAGTGAGACAGGGAGGGACTATGGTGGTAGGAAGAGTGTGGCAAGCAGGGTCAATGAATTCATACTGATTGTAATATCCAAGAGTATTGTTTATTCATTTGTATGATTGCGTCATTTTTAGTACATTATTAGTAATGACTATTAATTCATCTCCATATACCATGACGGTCTTAAATATCAACACCGACCCAAACGGTATTCTATATGTTCTATATTCTCGTCATTCATTATTATTATTATTATTATTATTATTATTATTATTATTGAATGTTAAATTGCAGTTTTCCGCAATGGAATACATCTCTCTCTCTCTCTCTCTCTCTCTCTCTCTCTCTCTCTCTCATTGCACTAGTTGTTTCCGAGACGTAGTCTGTGCAAAATCAAGCAAAACGTCTATGTACGTGATTACAAGTCAATTGAATGATAGATGTAATTCTTGCAATCTACTCCTGTTTACTGATCGGGCCTTGGTGGTGTTTACAACCCAGTCACGGATTACCGCAGTGTACCAACCGTGTGTCACACGATCGTACATAGTAACAACATTTCATTTTGTGTATATATTATGCTTGTATCTTCGCTCTTCCTCACTAAAAAGGACCTGAATAAACATGCCGGTTTTTCTCACCGTAAACGGTGTTGGTTTTGAACATGAAATTTCCTGTTGCATTGAGCTTTTGTATATAAAGGAGTGTTTTCTATAATGAACTCACTCCGTTGCTTTCATCCTGTCTTTGAGTCACAACCTTCTCTCGGCTCGTCACATTATCATAATAAATACACAAAATGGAATGTTGTTACTATGTACGGTCATGTGACACACGGTTGGTACAACAGCAACTTTTGCGGGCCAAGAGAGACAATAACGGATTATGAATTGGGTTCCTTAGAGTAATTGAGATTTGGGTCCCTAAGATAGGTTGAGAATTTACGGTTCCTATAGGAGAATTGGGAATGTTGTTCATAGTTTAGAAGAATTTGGAAATTGGTTCCTTGGTAGAAGTAGAAATGTGGTTGCTGAAAATTGAGAATACGTTTTTTGAGGAGAATTCAGAGTGGAGCTAAGTAGGATACTTTGGCATACGGTTCCTATTTTAGGAGAATTGGGAATGTGGTTCCTAGTTTAGAAGAACTGGGAAATTGGCTCCTTAGGAGATTTGGGAATGTGGTTGCTTAGAATTGGGAATACGGATTCTGAGGAGAAATGAGCGTGGAGTTCAGTAGGAGAATTTGGCATACGGTTCCTATTTTAGGAGAATTGGGAATGTTGTTCATAGTTTAGAATTTGGAAATTGGTTCCTTAGGAGATTTGGGAATGTGGTTGCTTAGAAGTGGGAATAGGGTTTCTGAGGAGAATTGGGAGTGGAGTTAAATAGGTTAGTTTAGCATACGGTTCCTTTTTTAGGAGAATTGGGAATGTTCATAGTTTAGAAGAATTGGGAAATTGGCTCTTTAGGAGATTTGGGAATGTGGTTGCTTAGAATTGGGAATACGGATTCTGAGGAGAATTGGGAGTGGAGCTAAGTAGGATAGTTTAGCATATGGTTCCTATTTTAGGAGAATTGGGAATGTTGTTCATAGTTTAGAATTTGGAAATTGGTTCCTTAGGAGATTTGGGAATGTGGTTGCTTAGAATTGGGAATAGAGTTTCTGAAGAGAATTGGGAGTGGAGTTCCGTAGGAGAGTGGCGTGTGGTTCCTAGTTTAAGTGAATTCGGGAAATGTGTTTCTTTGGAGATTTGCAAATACTGTAAAATTCTTTGAAGAAATATAGAATATTATTTTATTGGAGAATAATGAAAGGGGTTGCTGATGAAAACTGCATGTAGGGTTCCCTAAGGATGTCTCATTTTGGGGAACAACAATAGGGTTCTTAGAAGTAAGGAGAATGGGCCTTCCTCAGAAGAATTACGGAAGAGGCCCATGAAAGAATCCAGAATGGGGTTATTAGATTAACTTGTTATTATGAAATGGGAACTGGGTTGTTGGTGGATTGGGGAATAAACCGAGGTTAAGGATAAAAAAGAATAAAAGGCAAAGGTAAGGAAAAAGAAATAGTTCATGGAAGTAGATGTCGTTCGTTTGAAAGTATAGGAATTTTATGGGTGCTGGGCAAATAAGAATTTAGGGGATGGAAATTGTGGGATTTGGGTCCCACTAGGAAGGAAAAACAAGAGGAGAATGTGAAGATCAGGAGGGTAAAATAGTGTGGAAAAGACCACCTTGCTTTTGAACATTTTATCCACAATTGATTCGCAAAAAGTAATAGGGAACTCGTGGTTTTGAGCGTTCGTCACACAACAATAACTGTCACCGATGCCTGATGTATTAAATTGCTCTTACACACACACACACACACACACACACGGAGCAGATAAATTGACTGTAGCCACGTTAGTGCGTGCCAAAATTTGAATGTTGCTTATGAAAGTGTAAATCAAAAGCTACCGGAAGTGTTTGTTTATATCACATTTTCATCGTACATTTGCCTTTTAGGCTAATATCTTGCTTTTGATACATGAATTATTAATTAACTCTCTACATCAGTGCGATCAGCCACACACTTGATTTGAACGAGTGGGTTAAATCCCAGCAAGTA
>NC_090766.1:44818231-44820731 GCF_036898095.1 Palaemon carinicauda | reverse complement strand
TTTAGAACTACACGCAATGTTCTACAAGTAGTGGTTAATCATTTTAAGCCTTTCAACCATCATAGCTATTCCTCTTCCACCGCTGTGGTGTATTCATTTTGTGAAATTATTATTATTATTATTATTATTATTATTATTATTATTAAATGCTAAGCTACAACCCTATTTGGAAAAGCAGGATGCTATAAGCCCAGGGGCCCCAACAGGGAAAATATTATTATTATTATTATTATTATTATTATTATTAAATGCTAAGCTACAACCCTATTTGGAAAAGCAGGATGCTATAAACCCAGGGGCCCCAACAGTGAAAATATTATTATTATTATTATTATTATTATTATTATTATTATTAAATGCTAAGCTACAACCCTATTTGGAAAAGCAGGATGCTATAAGCCCAGGGGCCCCAACAGGGAAAATAGCCCAGTGAGGAAAGGAAACAAGGATAGATTAAATATTTTAAGAACTATAACAACATTGAAATAAAAATTTCCTATATAAACAATAAAAACTTAACAAAACAAGAGGAAGAGAAACTAGATAGAACATTGGGCCCGAGTGTACCCTCAAGCAAGAGAACTCTAACCCAAGACAGTGAAAGACCATGGTACAGAGGCTATAACACTACCCAAGACTAGAGAACAATGATTTGATTTTGGAGTGTCCTTCTTCTAGAAGAGCTGCTTACCTTACCTAAAGAGTCTCTTCTACCCCTACCAAGAGTAAAGTAAAGCCACTGCACAATTACAGTGAAGTAGTTAACCCATTGAGAGAAGAATTGTTTGGTAATCTCAGTGTTGTCGGGTGTATGAAGACAGAGGAGAATCTGTAAAGAATAGGCCAGACTATTCGGTGTCTATGTAGGCAAAGGGAAAGAACCGCAGCCAGAGAGAGGGATTCAATGTAGTACTGTCTGGTCAGTCAAAGGACCCCATAACTCTCTTGTGGTAGTGTCCTCAACGGGTGGCTGGTGCCCTGGAAAATAGAAGAATCAAGCCGGTAGGAGTGTGTAGTGGTGGTGGTGGTTGGTGGGGAGGGGGAGGGGGAGTGAAGTGCCGGTGGTGGCAAGTTTTTGGTGTTAGGGGAATAAAGCGGAATGGGGTTACCTTTTGCAATGAGAATAGGTAGGAAGCGTGTGGCATAGAATGGGGTTGAGTTCAGAGGTGGTGTGGTCATAGGATGCTGTATTAGACGATAGGATGGATGTCAGATGTTGCATTAGCAGTGGAGGGGGGGGGAGTTTGGTCGTATCTAACCCCCCCCCCTACTATGACTCGCTCTTTATTTCTGTTGAAATAAAAGCTGATATGACAGTTAAAACTGCGTAGGATGTAGTTGAATGGAAAGGTTTTTAGTAGTTTTACGGGACTTGCTGGGAACCAGATGTTATAGCAGTTTAAGGAGTTTTGTGTATCGTACCTCCCCCCCCCCACCCATGCAACGCCCACCTGTTTCCCCTAGATTCCGTAATGTGAAGGAAAAATCCCTAAAAACAACAGAGTTGTTATAGTGAGTTTATGTAGGGAGGTTATGAGGTCGTGGGGGGAATTGTGGGGGGTCGAAGGAGGTGTGGGGGAGAGTATCGGGTAGCCAGATGTTGCTATAGCAGTGGAGAGGAGGGGGGGGGTCTGTCTCCTACACCCCTTCCCCTCCCCTCTCCGGATCCCCCTCCCCCCCCACCTCCCTCTCCCCCTTCCCTTGCATCATTATGGGAGTGAAAGTTGCAAGGTTTGAACGTTTGGTATGCGATGCATCATGGCGATCCACTGCAGTCTTGTCGGGCTAGATTATTTTATCTGAAGGCCGACGGAGGGGGCAGTTTCAATGGGCGTTGCGTAACGCAGGCTGGAAAGTGGAAAAAAAAATGTTGTAAGAATGTGTAGTACATTCGTTAATTCAGATTTTTTTTTATACAAATGTTTGTTGCATTAATCAAACATTTCACAGGCTGGAAAGTGGAAAAAAAATGTTGAAAGAATGTGTAGTACAGTCGTTAATTCAGAACTTTTTTTATATGCAAATGTTTGTTACATTATCAAAAAATTTCTGAATTATTAAGACTGTTTTACTAAATTTTGTTTTTTCTTGTACAAGGACCATTTTGTTCTCGTGACACCAGCATTACCAGCATTAAGTCATTGATAATAATTATTTTTCCTCTCATATTATAGAAATTAGAAAGTTTTTTTACTGTAGAAGAGGCAGACTGGTTTTTTCCTTTTAGATTTTAGACATATATATTTTGTTCTTTTTATCTAAGTTTTATTTTATGTAAGATGGACCATCAGATATTTTTCAGACCAGGGCCATCCGAAAGTTTTTTTTTTAAAGGGCCATCAAAGTTATTTTCTTAGGGAAAGACCATCAGGAAAGGTTTTTCTTGGATGGGCATTAGAAAGTTTTTATTCTTTTAAAGGGGGTACATCAAAGCCGTTACTCGAGGAGGAGTTAATCTTAAAGGAGGGCCATCAGAATTTTTTTTTTTTTTTTTTTTTTT
>NC_090766.1:44808231-44813231 GCF_036898095.1 Palaemon carinicauda | reverse complement strand
GGTTGCATCCAACAATATATATATTAAATGGGAAAGGAGGAGACAGGTTGCTGTGTTTAAATTGAACACACAAAGAGGATGGAGAGAGAGAGAGAGAGAGAGAGAGAGAGAGAGAGAGAGAGAGAGAGAGAGAGAGAGAGAGAGAGAGTATTGTTGTATGACCCACAAGCTGTGAGGACATGTATACCAGTTGGTTCTTTGATAAATATATTGTTTGCAGGTTTTTCCTTTGGCATAGTTCACCAATTTCATTCTAGTTTTTGTCAAATCATTCATAAATAAATACCAATGATTATTTTGTATATTTGTAAAATATATTTGGAGGAGTGTAGCTAATAATCTTTATGAATAAGCCTTGAGTATTAAAGTTTCGTAGATAGGGATTATTATGATAATAGTAACGATGATGATGATGATTTTATCTCGAACTAAAGAACCATATTAGTATATATTTGGTAAATTCCATTTTTGGAAATTTCTAGAGACTTTTGATTGACGTTAGTATATATTTGGTAAATTCAATTTTTTGAAATTTCAAAAGACTTTGGAATGTCGTTTGTTCGTCTCCGTTCTCCAAATCGACTGTGGTTTCTTTAACCATTATCACTCATAAAAAGAGAAGTAATTAAAAAATACTTATCTTGCAATCGAACAGATATTTTACTTGCTACCACCGCAAAGAAAAAGAAAAAGAAAAACACGCACCCATTACTCACGAAGAGTAGTCCAGCAAAACACTTTCTCTTATTACATATGCACGTCTCAATCTCCTACTCATGTTAAATAATGCTTTAGATTATTAGAATTCATACCGTGTTAGTTAAATGGACGAGATTGTGTCTTCGCCTAAACTATCAAGATGTCAGTGTTTGGTGTTTGTCTTCTAAAACTTCAAGGATGACTAATGGAAAGTCTGTGTTTATATTTGGCTGAAGGTTGCTTGAGGAGACTTGTATGCATGTATTTGTTGCTTTGGAGGGCATTCACTCGTATATATATATATATATATATATATATATATATATATATATATATATATGTGTGTGTGTGTGTGTGTGTATGTGTGTGTGTACATATACATATATTGTCCCAGTTTTATGTAATTGAAAATAATTTATATTATACATTATATACATATATATAGTATATAAATAATATATCTTATACCGTATATATGTACAGTATATCGTATGCATATATGATCATCTATATATATATATATATATATATATATATATATATATATATATATATATATGCATAAATGATTATATATAAATATATATATATATATGTGTGTATAAAGGATTATATATATATATATATATATATATATATATATATATATATATATATATATATATATATATATATATATATATATTATATATATATATAAAAGGAAATATTTCCTTTGCACTAATTTTATTATGAAGAGTTTTATATAAAGCATTGACATTTTACCAGTCGACCATTACACACGGTAGTTGGCGGGGGGGGGAGAGGAAAAGGGGCGGGGGGGGGGGGGATATCTAGGATTGATGGAGGTTGGTGTAATGGGGGTGGGGGGGTGGTTGGTGGGGGGTGGTTGGTGGGGGGGGCCGCCTGTATCGTGACGACCGTACGTGCGTTTGTCTTATATTTAGGCCAATGTGGGATGACTCGTTTTCCCTCATCCGTTCCAATAATATTATTCGTGTTTGTTTTTGTTTATTCATTTGTTTATTTAATTTGAATCATTAGTAATTTTTTTTTTTTTTTAGGATTGTTATTGAACATTTTTTTTTATTTCATTCAATCGCTTCCAGATGAATGGAATCAATGAGAAAACTCTATTGAGACAGCATCTGAAACGTTAAAATCGCTTCCAGATGATTAAAATCAATGAAAATACTCTAATGAGACAGCTTCTGAAACGTTAAAATCGCCTCCAGATGAATAAATGTAATACAGAAACACTATTGAGACAGCATCTGAAACTATATAACTATCTAGCATTTTTAAAAATGCTCCCAGGTAACGTTGTTGTTGTTGTTGTTGTTGCTGTTGTTGTTGTTGCTGTTGTTGTATTGCAAGCCAAGCTGTAACCCTTGCAGGTAAAGAAGAATGCTTAAGGTCAACGGCCCTGTTGTCGAAGGAAACTTGATATATATAAGAATACTATAAAAACATGAAAACATGTTAATAATTTTAAATTAATAAGATGAACTATGAACACTTTCGTCATGTTGCCCTGCAACAAATGAATTACAGCAAGTTTGTACTTCTGAAGTTCCGATGATTCAAATATATGATTAGGATTATCTTTCAGTTATTTGGTCAATGAAAAATACCTGAACACTAATTAAAAAAAAAAAGAATTGATAGAATGAATTATCTGCATAGTGGAAGATATATTTTAGGAAGATATAAATGCGACAGACGGTCAGAAATTGATATCCAGATCAGAGATAAGGAATTGTCAAAATTTTTATCAAAGCTAAAGTAAGAGTTGGCTGCTGAAGACAAGCCCGCGCACACTATTCAAAGCTTGACAAAATAAAAGAATGAACTCTCTTATTATTATTATTATTACTGGCCAAGCTACAACTGTAGTTGGAAAAGCAAGATGCTATAAGCCCAAGGGCTCCAACAGGGAAAAATAGCCCAGTGAGGAAAGGAAATAAGGAAATAAATAAATGAGAATTAATTAACAATATATCATTCTAAAAACAGTAACTGCGTCAAAACAGATATGTCCTATATAAACTATTAACAACTTCAAGAATAGATATGTCATATATAAACAATAAAAAAACTGATGTCAGCCTGGTCAACATAAAAACATTTGCTGCAACTTTGTACTTTTGAAGTTCTACTGATTCAACTACCCGATTAGGAAGACCATTCCACAACTTGGTAACAGCTGGAATAAAACTTCTAGAATACTGTGTAGTATTGAGCTTCATGATGGAGAAGTCAAACAAAAGGAGGGGGAGATGTGCTACAGATCTATCTTGGACGTTGCTATGACAAACCACCGCAAAAATATTAGTAAAAGCGTGGTGATTAATTATAAGATATTAGTAATCATAGTGGGACAGACCCATATGTTCTGTTTTTAAGCGAAAGAGACACCGTTTGAGTATGTTCGTATCTCGAGCTGCTAAAAGATGCACAATACAAATAAGCCATGTATGTTGGATGTCACGTGATCGCAAATAAGCAAGATTCCCTTTGCTACAAATAATAGATTATTGACTAAGAGTAACAATGCCAGATTTATTAATCTTAAAGGCCTAGTACCCGACTGCATAAATAAAATTTTAAAATGAGATACAAGAAAAATAACTGCTCGTTGGGGCAAGTTTTTTTTCCCCAAGATCATCAAAGACCTTGCATCAGGAGAGCTCGTAAAGTCTCTTGCTGAGGCTGAAGATGGGGGATCCTGAGTGTCTGGGGGGAAGAAGTGAAAGCCAAGGATGGTGTGCTCAATATGGCAAGTCTCTTTGCCTTTGCGTAGCACGTCCCTTTAGCACTGGAAGAGGAGGAGGAGAGAGAGAGAGAGAGAGAGAGAGAGAGAGAGAGAGAGAGAGAGAGAGAGAGACGATGCATCGTGTTTCCTTAGTATTGAGAGAGAGAGAGAGAGAGAGAGAGAGAGAGAGAGAGAGAGAGAGACGATGCATCGTGTTTCCTTAGTATTGAGAGAGAGAGAGAGAGAGACGATGCATCGTGTTTTCTCCATGTTGAGAGAGAGAGAGAGAGAGAGAGAGAGAGAGAGAGAGAGAGAGAGAGAGAGGGGGATGCATCCTGTTTTCTCAATGTTGAGAGAGAGAGAGAGAGAGAGAGAGAGAGAGAGAGGAGAGAGAGAGAGAGAGAGAGAGAGAGAGAGAGAGAGAGACTATGCATCATGATTCCTTAATTTTGAGAGAGAGAGAGAGAGAGAGAGGAGAGAGAGAGAGAGAGAGAGAGAGAGAGAGAGAGAGAGAGAGAGAGATTGCGTCATGTATCTTTAATGTTTCCCAAGATAAGTTGAATCACACAGACATCACATTGCCAATTTTCAATTTGGTTAATTTAATTCTGTCAGTTATTGAAGGTCCTTTATTGCTGTCACTAATTTGGTTTATTGCTACGTCATGTAAGTAACTTTGTTTGGTTGCAGTTATATTACTTCCTATTTACACTACAGTCATGCACAGTAATGTAATTCAAGTCTTGAATAGATCTAGGTTTCCCTTTCCAACACCCTTTGCATTTACACACGTGTGTGTTTGTGTGTATATATATATATATATGTATATATATATATATATATATATATATATGTATATGTATATATATATATATATATATATATATATATATATATAAATAGGCTATATATAGATATATATGTATATATATATATATATATATATATATATATATATATATATATATATATATATATATATAGATATGTGTATGCATATACATACATATATGTATGTATGTATCTAAGAGTACGTATGCAATAAATCATTGCTTTACAATAAATAGAGTTAATTTGAAGCTTATGTGAAGTAAGCCATCTGTTGAATGAGATAACATTTTTTTTTATTTTTGAGGTACCTTTAGGAGAGAGAGAGAGAGAGAGAGAGAGAGAGAGAGAGAGAGAGAGAGAGAGAGAGAGAGAGAGAGAGAGAGAGAGTATTAGCAACGAATAAATATCGAACATCAGTAATTGCCTCAAGAGCTTAAGTATGCCTTTGTTAAGTGTGTGCATGCGTTTATTCTTATACAAACGCCTTGAATAGACTTTTGCCTTGAAAGACTTGCTTGGAAGGTAGGGAGGAAGGGAAGAAGGGCGAAGGGGGATAGGAAGGGGGGGGGGAGGTGGTTAACTACGAATTGAAATCACGGGCACCAATACTATGAGGCAATGACGCAAGTCTAGAGGAGGCGTTTTCAGACGCAACTCTCATGTGACGTGAGTGCGTGTGTTTGTTTTTAGGGAAGGGGTTATGCGAGTGTTATTG
>NC_090766.1:44793689-44803689 GCF_036898095.1 Palaemon carinicauda | reverse complement strand
GATGATAATGATAAGTATATTAATAATTTGTTATTGTTATAACTTTTTATTAGTACTAGTGTACACGACCCGTCAAAATGACTGCTAAATTCAACCCTTCCCAACGCCTCCGTCTTTCCTAACTAAAACCCGCTGTTTCTCCAATTTGTGGGAGTCTGGGATTTCTAACCTCTCACCAAGGTATGACTGCTCCCTCTCCCTCCTGCCATTCAGCATGAGAGAAAAAACAAATTTAACTATTATACATATATACATTATATATATGTGTATATATATATATATATATATATGTATATATATATATATATATATATACATATATATATATATGTATATATATATATATATATATATAGCTAGACACTTGCTTATTATTATGTAGAGGATTATTATTATTATTATTATTATTATTATTATTATTATGATTATTAATAGTATTAGTATATTATTCTGGTTTTGTCAATGTTCTCTTCATTCCAAAAAAAAAAAATAAAAGATTACATATCCCCTAAAGATTGAGGTTTGTTGGGGCTGATATCAGGAGAGCAATTGGATTAGATCGACGGGAAGCTCTTCTTTGAGGGGTAGGGGGGTTAGAAGGGGGGAGGGGGGGGGCGTAGTTCATACTCGGAGGTTGCGTTCTCTTCATTAACTTTGGAGCAACGCGTTCTATTTAAAAGTCCTTCCTTTGATGATTCCCAGCAATCATCATGAATCTATGGCGACTAATGAGATGTATTGTAGACTGCTTCCCAGCTGCTAATTAGCCCAGACTCCTCTCTATTAATCATATTCATTAGTGGTAGGGTTTACTAGGCTTTACTCCTCCCCTGACCCCCCTTCTCCTGACCCCCTCCCCTGGCTCCTCTCCTGACCCAACCTAGGCAATTGAAGATTGATCACACCCGGGTATTATTTCTTATAAAACTTTTAAGTATAATGTACAAATACATTTATATGCATATGAAATTATGTATATTTGTTTATATGCTCTCTCTCTCTCTCTCTCTCTCTCTCTCTCTCTCTCTCTCTCTCTCTTTCTATATATATATATATATTATATATATATATATATATATGTGTGTGTGTATATATGTATGTATGTATGTATGCAGGGAAACGAATTTTCTGCATATAGTATATACAATACATATATTACATATATATTCTATATTTATGTATATTGTTTATATATTTGTATGTATGCTGAAAGGTAAATAGACATTAATTTATTGCAGAGAGAGAGAGAGAGAGAGAGAGAGAGAGAGAGAGAGAGATACCATTCGTAACAGATTAATTAATTAGATTCTAAGAGAGAGAGAGAGAGAGAGAGAGAGAGAGAGAGAGAGAGAGAGAGAGAGAGAGAGTATATCTCGTAACAGATTAATTAGATTCTAATGTGAGAGAGAGAGAGAGAGAGAGAGAGAGAGAGAGAGAGAGAGAGAGAAGTATACCTCTCGTAACAGATTAATTAGATTCTAATGAGAGAGAGAGAGAGAGAGAGAGAGAGAGAGAGAGAGAGAGAGAGAGTTAGAATATATCTCGTAACAGATTAATTAGATTCTAATGAGAGAGAGAGAGAGAGAGAGAGAGAGAGAGAGAGAAATATACCTCTCGTAACAGATTAATTACCTTCTAACACCAGACGCGGCAGGTGTAAGTAAGAACATTTCGGGTGACCTCAATCATCCTCTCCTTGGTGTATCGAATGAACTACACTAATGTTTTCCTTTAGGATAAAAGAGACGTTACGGCTATAACTCGAATGAGTTAAGAGAGAATTATGCTCTTTTCCAACGTCATTAAAACGGAGTTCTTTGAAAGAGCAGATTGCTTGCATCGTTACCGAGAGTGATTTTAATTTTGGTCTATCTCGTCGTTTTTCTCAAAATAGGATTTACGAGTGTAGGTATGAATATTTGAATATTTAAATGTACGTATGCAAATATGTAAATATATGTATTTATAGATCAGTGAATATTTTACCTGTATATATATATATATATCTATATATATGTATATATACATATAGATGTATGTATATACATATATATATGTATATATACATATATATGTATACCTATGTATATATACATATATATGTATACCTATGTATATATACATATAAATACATATATATATATATATATATATATACATGTATATATAGAAATATATGCATGCATACATTCTTATCATAATCTCTCTCTCTCTCTCTCTCTCTCTCTCTCTCTATATATATATATATATATATATCGCATACACACACATATATATATACATATATATGTGTATGTGTGTGTTTATATGGTTTATATATAGAACATTATTTATATTTATATAGATTTATGTTCATATATACAGTATAATATATATAAACTGTATACGCATGTACGTATGCATTAGAGTATCCAAGAAGAGAGAGATAGTTTTCTTCTGTTTTGTCATAAATTCAATTCTGTATGTGAAATTAAGATTAGTAATTTATTGGATTAGTGTATAAGAATTCCTCCTTACAATAATCATTTGTTTCTTCACTGGGATCATTGCGTAGCCCCCCCCCCCTCCCCCCCAAAAAAAAAAAAATTACTTCATTTGAAATTTCCTGAATTCTTTTAGTATCCAAGAATTTTTACAATATTTATGTTCTTCACTGGGATCATTGCGTAGCCAAAAAAAAAAAAAAAAAAAAAAAAAACAATTTTACTTGATATTTGAAATTTCATGAATTCTTTTAGTATCCAAGAATTTTTACAATATTTATGTTCTTCACTGGGATCATTGCGTAGCCAAAAAAAAAAAAAAAAAAAAAAAAAAAACAATTTTACTTGATATTTGAAATTTCATGAATTCTTTTAGTATCCAAGAATTTTTACAATAATCATTTTCTTCACTGGGATCATTGCGTAGCCAAAAAAAAAAAATATAAAAGAAAAAACAATAATTTTTACTTGATATTTGAAATTTCCTGAATTCTTTTGGTATCCAAGAATTTTTACAATAATCATTTTCTTCACTGGGATCATTTTGTAGCAAAAAAAAAAAAAAAAAATAATAATAATAATAATAATTTTTACTTATTTGAAATTTCCTGAATTCTTTTAGTATCCAGGAATTTTTAATAATGATGAACTTACGCTTCTTTGTCCCGTTATTTTGTTTTCTTTTATTTTATTTCAAAAGGTGTTTTAATATCTAGGAATGTCATTACATTATCCTATCATGTTAATACGCTTATATGTTCTCAGGAAGATTAATTTGATATTAAAAAAGTCTATGATCTCTCAGGGGGGGAAAACATCTCCTGATGTTATATCTTTTTATGAGCCATTAATTATTAAATCTTTATATATACATATATATGTATATATATATATATATATATATATGTATTTATAGATATATATACACACATATATATATGTATATATATATATATATATATATGTATACACACACACATATATATATATATATATATATGTACAGTATACATAGAAATGTTTTTTTTATAAATTTCTATCTTTTTCTCTCTGATTTTTTAAGAGGTTTATTTTTGGTATGAGCGAACTGCAAGGGAATTTTTCTTTTGTGGAAAACTGTATTAATCAAAGTGCGTTATTAAGCGAATACTTCATCAACATTAAATGAATAGATAAATAAAGAAAAAATGAAGAGAATCATAATGAAGTGAATAACGAGACGTGAAGAAAATGTCCGAAGTTTTCATCAAATGAATGAGTCAAACATTGTTTGAAAGATATGAAATAAAAACAGGTGTCTTAAAGTTTTAATTATGCCGTGTAATGAAGAACATTAAGCAATGAAGATATATTAATAGATACTGAAATTTGTTTCAGTGATATATGCTATTATTATTATTATTATTATTATTATTATTATTATTATTATTATTATTATTATTATTATTATTATTATTATTATTATTATTATTATTAAATGCTGTTATGGTTTAAATAGGAAATATTTATTTTAATATTGTTACTATTCCTAAAATATTATATTTTTTCTTATTTCCTTATTTTCTGTCCTCACAGGGCTATTTTCCCTGTTGGGCCCCCTGGGCTTATAGCATCCTGCTTTTCCAACTAGGGTTGTAGCTTAGCATTTACTAATAATAATAATAATACAGCCCTAGTTGGAAAAGCAGGATGCTATAAGCCCAGAAGCCCCAAAAGGGAAAATAGCTCAGTGAGGAAAAGAAACAAGGAAAAATAAAATATTTTAAGAACAGTGATAACATTGAAATAAACATTTCCTATATAAACTATAAAAACTTTTAACAAAACAAGAAGAGGAGGAACTAGATAGAACAATGTGCCCGAGTGTACCCTCAAGCAAGAGATGATTTTCTGGAACTATGATATATGATACTATAAAATCCTGAAATTTAGATTGTATACTTGAGTGAATAATTAATACAGACAAATGTTAAAAGATAATTGTATTCCTCGGTGTATGTAGTCAACATATGGTAGTATTAATAACATTATAAGTACTCCAATGATAGTTCAACTCCAAGAGAAAATATACGGTACTCCGAAGTCATTACTTAGTCATTACTTTTATTACCTAACCAATTATTTCTTTTCATCTTTTACTTTTTCAACTGTAAGTTCCCCATTCCCTAGTTGCTTTGAATGATCTCCCTTGCCAGTGCTAGGTTATTTGGTCCTGATTTTATAAATTCTATCATTTAAAATCCAAAAAAAAAAAATATATATATAACGTCGAGTTCTATCAATTATTTTGCACTTGCGGACCAACCGTAACGTTCAAACAATGTGAAAGACGAACTAATTGATAATCTCGCAAAACATTGAAACAGAGGTGACTTATTTGTCAGTGCTACGGCAGCAGGTGCTGCGAACGTCCTAGATAGAATGGGTGAATAGCTTGCAGGTGTATACAGGTGGGAAGGACATGGGGAGGGAAGGGACCCTCTGGTAGGCATTGGGGGTCCCCACCCATGGAAGAGATGGAGCTGTTAGTCATCTGTCTGATCGTTGATAGCAGCGTTTCTGTTTCTTTTCTTTGAGAGAGAGAGAGAGAGAGAGAGAGAGAGAGAGAGAGAGAGAGAGAGAGATTTTCACGTTGACAATGATGCAAGTCTTTTCATTTTCAAACAGCGAAAATAAAATCAAATTAAGCCGGAAATTGATCCTAAATAAGAAACTGTATTGGAACACCTGATATCCCAAAATAATTCTCTCTCTCTCTCTCTCTCTCTCTCTCTCTCTCTCTCTCTCTCTCTCTGTTTCGGAAATTTAGTAGGCAAGAATATTGAGGGATATTATATTTCGTCCCGGTATCAGTGAAAAATATTCCTCAGAGGCCATGGAATCTTCACGCTCAGATGCCATCACTCTGGAAAGGTAGAATTATTCGCTCTAAATAGGATGTTACATCAGATTGGATGGGCTGGATGTCTTCTGCAATTCTCGCTTGATGTACGTTGATATGAATGATTGTAGATTGACGTTCAGACGACGACTGTTTGCAAGTAATTTTGCGTTCATGTGTACAGGTGGATTTTAGTTATAATTTTAGTTTTTATTTCTTATATACATGAATAACTTATATGTATGTTTATATATAATCAGATTTTTATGCATCTATATATATATATATATATATATATTGTATACTGTAATGTAAATAAAGATAGATAATTAGACCGATAGAGATAGATTGCTTAATAAATATACTGTATAAGCTTTTATATATATATATATATATATGTGTGTGTGTGTGTGTGTGTACAATGTAAACACACAAAAACTACAAATGCAGTCTCAGTATACATACACACACATACATATATATATATATATATATATACATATATATACATATGTATATACATATATATATACACACCCACATACACCACCCTCTTCCCCTCTCCCCCTCCCAGGACATAAAGAACAGCCCTGACACGTGACAGTGACCTATGCTTATTTTTTCCTATTTGGTAGAGGATTCCACCCGGCCGAATTTGGTGCACATGTTGCTCGTTCAGAGGGCACTAGAGCTAGAGTTAATAGGGCCATTACTCACGAACAGATTTCAACAGTTCAACGGATTCTCTCTCTCTCTCTCTCTCTCTCTCTCTCTCTCTCTCTCTCTCTTTTATCCGATATTAGGATTATTTCGAGTGTAATGATTAAGCCTTTGAAGCACTTTCTGTAGTATTTCTGCGTTTTTTCCTGTATCAAATTCGCTAATGTAAAGGCAAACAGAAGTTTTATTTGAATATTATATATATGATTACTCTTTATTTATAGATATCTTCATATGTATTTTATGTATTATATGCATATTACATATACATATTTGTATGTATTGTATTCATTTATAGGTTGTAAATTGTTTATGTAAATCTTATGTATATGTATATATGTATAAATATATTCAATTAATATATATATATATATATATATATATATATATCATATTTTATACATATATGTATATGATGAAATTAGGAGAAATATTTTACCTTAAGAATAAATAAGTAAGACTTCAAGACTTCTTTTGATACACAAAATATTGAAGGGCTATATGCACACTTTTAAAAATATCCAGGTATGAATATACATTTTTGGCCATTGTCTTAATAACTGTAGAGGAACGCATTAAAAGTATTCATATCTTTTAACTTCTCCAATGGCCCAAAGGTTATCCTATAAATAAATTAAAACAAACTACATTAATATAATAAATATTTATTTGTACTCGACCAAGTTTTTGAGTCGAGTAGTTTAGTTCAGATAAAGGCTTGTAGTATTCAAATGCAATAGATGTCTGATGAAAATTTATTTTGACCTTATTGCCAGTATGGCTATTGTAAAGTTAGGCTGACACTTGCACGACTTTTGGCCACGATTTTGTCGTGGTAAGTCGTGCCATTTTGGGGTACAAACTGGTAGGCTCCCGCAATGGTAAGTCGTGTCAATTTTGGGGTACGAACTGGGAGGCTCCCGCAATGTTCACTACTAGTTCACGCATAGTTCACGATGAGTTCATGAATGCATGCCTATCAGTGTTCACATTGACACGAACTGGCACGATGAGTTCACGAATGTGTGCCTTCAGTGCTCACATTGACATGAACTGGCACGACGAGTTCACGCATAGTTTGCGCATAGTTCACGACCCGTTCGCGAGATTTTGTCGTGACCAAAATTTTGAACATTTCAAAATTCTCGTCCCGAGATGGCACGCAGTCACGACGGGTTTACGCACACATCACGCCAGTTTACGACTAGTTTGCGCACTGGCACGACTCGAGTCGTGCCGATGCGTACCAGAGAATCGTGCAAGTGTCAGCCTAGCTTTACACTCGCTCGATAATTGCAGCCTACGGTTTACTAATTAATGTTTACATATTAACACAATCCAGTGCTTATTAAATACTAGTGTACTCAAGCCGTCAAAAAGGTCATCTAAATATATAGATAACACATGCGCCCGCAAAGTTAGTACAGATATGAGCGCACGCTACAACCAGCTGGTATGGCAATTTGTGGGGGTGTGGGATTTCCCAATGTATCCTTCGGAGTAGCCCCTCTCACAAGGGTATGACTACTCAATCTCTCCCGTGAGCATGACACAGAAGATATATATATATATGTATATATATATATATATATATATGTATATATATATATATATACATATATATATATATATATATATGTAATGTATATATATGTATATGTATATATTTATATATAATATATATAGTATATATATATAATATATATATAATATATATAGTATATATATAATATATATAGTATATATATATATATATATATATAATGTAAATAAAATGTTTGTATAGGAAGTGTATTAGAATTGAACCGTACATATAAATTTTTTTCCATTCATACCGGCCTCATCATTATTATTGTTTGCCTTGCTATCCGCGAGACGGGCGAAGTGCCATTTATCCGTGCAATTAGCCGATGCAAAACGACTTAGCTCAATGGAAATGGTCGGACGAATCCTCGCCACTTTTGGCCAGACACCGTTTTGCTTTTAGGCAAATGTGATGCTCATATGTGGGAGGTCGTCTTTTGCGGATGCTGCTTCTGGAGGAGGAGGAGGAGGAGGAGTAGCCCAGATGATGATGATGATGCTTTATGCTGAGATGCTCTTTTGGGATTGGGATGTCTCTGTGTTGTTGTTTTTTTATTGGTGTTTTTTTTGTCTTAGTTTGTAATTGTGTTCGTTGCGGATATATATATATATATATATATATATATTTATGCATATATATTTATGCATATATATATATATATATATATATATTTATTTATTTATTTATTTATGCATATATATGTACAGTATATATATATATATATATATATACATATACATACAATTTTCTTTATTTATATTCATGTATATATTTACGATTTACTGATATCTTCGTTCAGAATGGGGAATTTTTATTATGAGTTCAATATGAGATATAAAGACACTGATAAGAAAATTGAATTTTTGCGATTTATGAACACGTTTATTGTATTTATTTCTTACAGCCTACTGTATTTGTTTACATTTGACGCTTGTAGCTGACAACTGTATTTGTTTGTTTGTTTATTGCAGAGAGTGATATGCTTTGGTGGTGGTGACGATGGAGTTACCTCGCGACTCCCCCTTTCGGGGCCGCGGGATGATTGGCCACCGCTCCCCCCCGCCCCACACCTCGTCCTTCGCCCACACCCTCGTCTCCCCCAAGATGATGGACCCGCCATCCTCGCCGTACGTCGGGGGCTCGCCCTTGGTGGGCGGCTCCCCCCTGGGGATCCCCCGCTCACCGGTTTCGCCCGTTGACATCGTCGTGAAGACCGAGCCGCCGGTGTCGCCGTCGGATTATCCGATGGGCCACAAGAAGCCGCGCTGCGACCCCGAGAGGGGCGACTGGGCGCCCTCCCCCTGCAACATGAGCGTCGATTCCCTCTCGCCGCCCCCGCCCCAGGGCTCCAACGGGCTGTCCGCCTGCTCCATGGGGCATCCCTCCAGCGGGCACATGTCGCCCCTCTCCACATCGAGCTACGATCCTAACTCACCCTATCCGTCGAAATCAGGTCAGTGGAACAGAAAACCCATTGTTTTGTGGAATAAAGGATTTATTATTATTATTATTATTATTATTATTATTATTATTATTATTATTATTTATTGTATGTCGTTTCTCTCTTTCTCTTCATCTTCACTTCTTCTCCTCCCTGTTCCTCTCCCTCTTTTCCCCTCCTCCTCCTCATACCTCTCCCTCTTTTCCCCTCCTCCTCCTCATACCTCTCCTCCTTCCGCTTTCTCCTCCTCCTTCCTCCCCTGCTCCTCTCCCCCCCTCCTCCTCTCCCCCTCTTCCCTCCCCTCCTCTTCTCTCTTCCTCTTCTCTTCCCTCTTCATCTCCTCCTCCTCCTCCTACTACTCCTACTCCTCCTCCTCCTCTCCCTCTTCCCTCTTACCCTCTCTTCCTCCCTCTCCTCTCCCTACTTCATCCTCCTCCTCCTCCTCCTCTTCCCTCCTCCTATCCCACTCCCTCCCCTCTCCCTCCCCTCTCCCTCTCCCTCCCCTCTCCCTCTCCCTCCTCTCCCTCTTCCTTCTTAACCCTTCTTCCACCCTCTCCTCTCCCTTCTTCCTCCTCCTCCTCCTGCTCCTCCTCCTCCTCGCCTGCCCCAATGAACCATGATCACCTGTCTTCTGAAAGTTCATAAAGTTCTTTCTTCAAGTGGTCAGAGAAGACCCCTTTTTGTGCCTCTTTAAGACCTTTTTGTTTTGATGAATATTGAACGTCTTGGTTCTTATAGCTCTAAAGGTCTCTTTGGGCAACCCACAAAGTCCTGTCTTTCGAAGGTGTTTTAAATCGTTAATTTTAAAGTCCTGAAAGATCTACATGGTAAAGGTCATTAATAGACAAATATTTTGTGACCTGGAGTTTTGGGTCATAAAGGACTTTTAA
>NC_090766.1:44781189-44788689 GCF_036898095.1 Palaemon carinicauda | reverse complement strand
TGAAACGCAATCTGAAATAATCTGCTCTTTAGAGCAGCCGGTATTTGCTATTTCTTATTTCCGTTCGAAGAAATCATAAATACAGATTTTCGTGAATGTCTGTATATGTTTGTGCGATGTAGTGTTCAGTGACGTGGTTTGTGTCAGTCTAGGGTGTGACTAACACACAGCTGATAGCTCTATTTATGTGTACGTGGAAGTTTTACTGCAAAGCTGGTTCATCCATGCTCTACAGATAAATGATGAATATGGCATTGACAGTTGTTATTCTCAGGATACACTTCTTACTGTATGGGGATATATATATATATATATATATATATATGTAGTCACTGTCTCTACAAGCTTGCCGGACCAGGGTTCGATTTCCAGACGGTCACAAGCTCTTGTCTTTGTGTGATTTCGCCTGGGGCTCTGATCCCGAGGTCGTTAAGAGAATCCAGACATTAATGTATCAAAAATATATATGGCTTATTTGAATATGAAAAAACACGTCTAAATGTGCAAAATTTATTATATATATATATATATATATATATGGGACACATTTTCGCCGCCCACACATCTCCACATTAACTGTATATATGTTAATGGAATTTTTTTTTTATCTAATTACTCTTTGTATAATGAAAATTTCTACCAATCTAAAATATATTTTTTTTAACAATACTCACAGTCAAACACTCGCTTCAGATAGGTTTTTAGATTACACCCAACTTTGTAATTGTAAGCCAATTATATGTTTCCCTAATTAGCTTTCTGAAACCTGTAATACACAGTTCACCGTATTGAAAAAAAAAAGATACATACTCTTGCTTTTTTCATCTGATCATCCGATGTAACATTAAAAAGGTCAGTCTCTTTCTCATTAAAAAGTGAGTTTAGCTGCACTGAAAGTGGGTCACAATAAGACGCAAACACCAGTGAACGAAGATAGGATGATTATTTATCTGGTGTTGCTGTATAAACACAATATTTATATTTCTTTGTTACCTTTTTAACGGTCTCGTCTATCACCTTTTGCCACTTGCACTAGACCGATAAGGTTAGGTGCAAATTTCTTCCAGATATCAGACAAGTCGGACCTTTTTCTTTACAAATACAAACAAGTTTTATTTTTTATAATAAGTCACTGACCACAGGATTGAGAGTTCCTTTAGCTCTGTTGCTTTCATTCGTAACTCCCGTCATAGCACCTCTTCTCCCATTTTATGTTGATAGATTTTATATATATATATATATATATATATATATATTTTATATATATATATATTATATATATATATTATATATATATATATATGTAATTATATATACAATATATATATATATATATATATATGCTTTTGTTAATTTCTAAGATTAAAATTATCAGAATATAATTCCATAATTTTTCATTGATGATAAAGTTCGAAGTCAGAGAAATATAATTTAAGAAATTGCACTAATATATAGCCATCCTCCAATTTGCATGACAACCGAAGTCGTTAAGCAACAGATTCGAATGAGATGCAAAAGAAGAAGGTTGGGTTTGCTTTGACTCGTAAAAGAAAAAAAAAAGCGAGCAGGTGTTTTGAGCGAGTGGCTAGCGAGTTTTAGCCCTCGCCTGTTAGAATTGGTCGAGGTAGAGTAAAGGATTAGGAAGATCATTCCACAACTTGATGGTATTTTATCAACACACTTGGTTATTGTAGCTTTTTTGTAGTCATCATTATCTATTAGTACGTTCCTGATTACTTCTATTTGGGTCCTACCAGGTTTATGAAATCTATTCCTCCTTCCGTTTTCCCTGATTATTTTCAGCATTCAGATTTTTTCTTGAGTGATAGGAATTACGAACCCTAGCCTTTATGTGGCTCTTGGAGAGAAGAGGTTTTGGAGGAAGATGATGCCTATGATAAAAGGCACTGGAGAGGACGCATCAGGCGACCAACCCCTTTATTTCGGGATAATGGTGGGGAAGAGGCAGCAGTAGCAGCAAAAGCATCAGCAGCAGTAAAAGCAGCAGCAAAAGCAGCAGCAGCAGTGGTGATTGTGGGCGGGGTGCTGGGAGGCGTTTTATATTGTAGCAGGGTGATTTTTAAAGTCTTCACATCCATGCGTCGGTGGGTGGCACTCTTCGGGGGACCAGACGGGTTTGGCAGTAGGCCAGTCCTTCACCCTAGTGGACCGAATCACCCACCCACCCACCCACCCACCACCTGCCCATCATCATAAAAGATATTCGACCGATGTGAAAATTTTTTCGTATACTGATGTTCTTGCAGAGATGTTTCCATGATTGATGATGTCATAGGGGACAATTTGGGACCATCTTGATGTTTGGTGTTGCAAAAGAGGAGTTATATCAGCTATTGATATTATGATGAGATCCTCTATGACTGATATCTTTTAAAATTTTGCGACATATCGACGATTTGATAGCACTAGAAATGATAATTGACTTATGAGGTATGATTGATATCGCAAGAAACCCGCTGTGGTATGAATGTTACGAGAGGTGCATTGTGACATCCCAACGATTAACTCCTTCGAAATGGGTTGAGGTATCACCAAATGTGACATCACAAAACTGTAAATAAAAAAATTAAAAATTACATTTTGACATCACCACAAAGGGTAATCGGCAAACATTTTCTATCATGGTTTGATTGAAAGGATAATAATTCCTCAACATTCTTCGTGTATCTTATTAGATTTGGTGGTTTTATTATTATTATTACTAGCCAAGCTACAACCCTAGTTGGAAGAGCAAGATGCTATAAGCCCAAGAGCTCCAACGGGGAAGAATAGCCCAGTGAGGAAAGGAAATAAGGACATAAATAAAGGATGAGAGTAGATTAACAATATATCATTCTAAAAACAGTAACAGCGTCAAAACAGATATATCCTATATAAACTATTAACAACGTCAAAAACAGATATGTCATATATAAACTATAAAAAGACTCGTGTCAGCCTGGTCAACATAAAAACATTTTCTCTAACTTTGAACTCTTGAAGTTCTACTAATTCAACTACCCGATTAGGAAGATCATTCCACAACTTGATGGTATTTTATCAACACACTTGGTTATTGTAGCTTTTTTGTAGTCATCATTATCTATTAGTACGTTCCTGATTACTTCTATTTGGGTCTTACCAGGTTTATGAAATCTATTCCTTCTTCCGTTTTCCCTGATTATTTTCCGCATTCAGATTTTTTCTTGAGTGATAGGAATTACGAACCATAGCCTTTATGTGGCTCTTGGAGAGAAGAGGTTTTGGAGGAAGATGAGGCCTATGATAGAAGGCACTGGAGAGGACGCATCAGGCGACCGACACCTTAATTTTGGGATGATGGTGGGGAAGAGGCACTAAAGCATCAGCAAAAGCATCAGCAGCAGCAAAAGCAGCAGCAGCAGCAGCAAAAGCAGCAGCACCAGCAAAAGCAGCAGCAGCAACAGCAGCAGCAAAAGCAGCATCAGCAGCAGCAAAAGCAGCAGCATCAGCAGCAGCAAACGCATCAGCAGCAGCAAAAGCAGCAGCAGCAGCAAAAGCAGCAGAAGCAGCAGCAACAGCAAAAGCAGCAGCAGCAAAAGCAGAGGCAGCAGCAGCAGAAGTAAAAGCAGCAGCAGCAGCAGCAGCAGAAGCAAAAGCAGCGGCAGCAGCAGAAAATTAAAAAAGTTCTAAAGCAGATTTAGGCTTGAAGATTCTACTAAAAGTAATCTGCAATATATGTATGACTTTTATTTCACAGAAGTTAAACAATGATAGTATAATGAAACTGTCGTCTAACTTTTTGCTAAGTATTAAGAATGTGATTTTGAAGACGTTTGCTTGTAGTTGGTGCTCTATACTCATAAAACGGACGCATGCCTTTTAAATCCTTGAGTGTTATCACGTCCCGTTATACTTGATGATCTTGTGGGACCTCTGTGGTGAAAGTCATCTCTTGTAATTAAAAGAAAAAAAAACTAATTGGCTCTATTTCAAAGTAAAAAAAAAAAAGAGCTAATTGAGGTCTATTTCATAGCACTATTATGAGGAACAGCGGTGCACTGTTGCCAACAGCAGCAGCAGCACTTGTCTGAAACTAATTGAGTGTGTGGCAACATTGTTGTCAAGTGCCCGTTCCTTGCCTCTAGAAAGATCTTGGCGCTCAACGACCCTCGGCCCTTTAGCACTTAAGGCTTCAATGGGAAGTCACGGGGTTTGAAATAGCGAAACTAGGAGAGCTTAATGAAATGGCAGGGCTATGATAGATCCAGCGACTGACGCCCTTTTTTATTATTTTGGAGAGCGAGACTTTTTCCGAGAGTTTTATCAGACTTCTAAATCATTTTAAGTTGGCTCTCTAGACCTCTGGTGCACTCCCATTAGTCACCGAAACAAAGGTATTGACATTTCTATAGTAAGATACTTTGGTTCGAGTAAGGCTTTGACTACTGAAAATTGCATTTGCGGGATTCGAGTTCTGACACAATGTAAAATCATACAGCCCCATCCCTATCCGTAGATTAAATGAAGGCTAATCATCACCACTTGGGCTTTTTATAGTGATTTATATCCCTTTCAGTTACCTCATAACCAGCCAAAGGACTACGGTTTTACCTCGAAGAGGAAAAGACACAATTTCTTTAAATTTTTATTTACGTATCTGTCAGATTCACATTGTGGCTGGAAACTAGTAGCGAAAGGTGTGCCCCATTCATGCGGTGCTCGTACCAATACCCATGAATCTGCCAGTTCATGATCAAGTGTTTTTTATAGTGAATTATATCCCTTTTAATTACCTCATAACCAGCCAAAGAACTATGGTTTTACCTCGAAGAGGAAAAGATACAATAATTTCGTTCATTTTTATTTACATTGTCAAATTCACATTGTGGCGAGAAACAAGTAGCGAAAGGTGTGTCCCATTCATACGGTGCTCGTACCAATACCCATGAATCTGCCAGTTCATGATGCCAGTGATTACTCGTTTCCATTTGATAATTGTAGGTTTTTAATATGTCATGTACCGCTTGACCTAGTACTTGACCTTGTTGTTTCTGATAATTCATTCACACACACGCTCGCACAAACGAACTGGTCGACCTTATTAAAAGTTCACGACTGAATGGAAAAGCAGTAAAGTAAATAACGCTGGTTCAGTTTGTTAGCCTCGCTTCACTTCAATCAACTTCCACGTATGAGTGACAATTTGATTGATTGCATTAACATTCCTTCTACAGTGGTCTTGGGGTACCAAATATTCAATGCTTGATACGTGCATGAGTAAAACGATTTATTTTATGATAGTGGGGGTTGACTCCAAATGGCATTAACTGTTATCGTTAGCAATTGTTTGGGATGAAAATGCGAGCCCCGTGTTCTTTTCTACCCAAGCTTGATCCCCTATTTTTTTTTTTGGGGGGGGGGGGGGGGTGGTTTCCAGCATTGCAGGCGTTGTGCTAAAGAATTACTTTTTAATCTCCTATTATACCTCCATTACTATTCTTACAATATTTTATTTTTCCTTGTTTCCTTTCCTCACTGGGCTATTTTCCCCCTTGGAGCCCCTGGCCTTACAGCATCCTGCTTATCCAACTAGGGTTGTAGCCTAGCAATCAATAATGATATTGATAATTCGTGTCTCACTTTCCCTGTTGTGATGCCTAGCCTTTTTTTCCATCGTACAACTATGATTTATTCCCAATTATATAATTGCGTTGAATGGCCTCCCCGATACCAGCGCTGGTCCCAATTCCATAAATCGATATATCTCCCCCCCCACCCCCCACATCCCTCAGGTGTTTCTCGATAGCGAGCTGAGGTTGCCAACTTCCGGACTTGGGAGGCCCAAGGGATGTTGCTCAGTGGCCAGACTTATTCTTTTTTTCTGCGAATCTCTGAGAAACTGATAATCATGATTTAACAAACTTCGTTAAACATAGAGTGTAGTATGATCGCCGTGCATTTCCTGTCTAGATAGTTAATGGACAGCTACTAGTATCCGGCAAATGATGGACAGCTACTAGTATCCGGCAAATAATGGACAGCTACTAGTATCTGGCAAATAATGGACTGCTACTAGTATCCGGCATATCATCTCTAAAGGTTTTGAAAGTTGTATGAATGTCAATTCTTCATTGGTGAAATATTTCAAACTAAACTGGCTCATATCAACATCATTTGTTGTTGTTGTTGTTGTTGTTCTTGTTGTTATTATTGTTGTTGTGCAAACATTACGCTCATATTATCCAGTTAGCATTTTTTTATCTTACTAAGTAGGCACTAGAATGAGAACCATAGACAATTTAAAAAAAAAAAAAAAAAAAAAAAAAAACTAACAAGTAAACAAGATATAAACACAGTATTACTGATGGAGCCTTCATGCATCATTACCTCTTTTCAGAGAATTTGAAAAATGAACATTAGGAAATTTATTCTTCCTAATTTCTGTGGCAGCTTTAAGTAGGTCACAGGGGAGGTGTGGAAGGTTGAAGTGTGTGTGTGTGTGTGTGATCTGTTTTGGTAATGATGCAATTTATGAGTTACGTTACTTGCACTTATCAGTGGCATTGTATCTATGAAGATATTTTGGATTATTATTATTATTATTATTATTATTATTATTATTATTATTATTATTGTGATAGCCAGGTTGCAACCCTAGTGGAAAAGCAGATGTTATAAGCTCAATGGGTTCAACATCGAATATATATATATATATATATATATATATATATATATATATATATATATATATATATATATATATATATATATATATATATACAGTATATATCTACAGTATATATATATATTTATTTATAATATACATTATATATATATAAATATATATATATGTATATATATATATATATATATATATATATATATATATATATATATGTATATATATATGTATATATGTATATATATATATATATATATATATATATATATATATATATATACGGCATAACTGTTTAGGATGTATATATGTATATATGTTTGCATATAAATGTATATATGGATATAAATATGTAAGTTTATTTATACCTCATGTGTAAATGAGAATTTAGGCATGAATAGTTACCTGTGCACATATTGATAATAAATAGACGAGAGAGAGAGAGAGAGAGAGAGAGAGAGAGAGAGAGAGAGAGAGAGAGAGAGAGAGAGAGAGAGAGAGAGAGAGAGAGAATAATTCACACAAGTGATTTGATTAGCCAAGACAATCATGAATGGTTGAAAAATGGAAACCTCTATATGCTTGTCATTCTCAGAGAGAGCCAAGACAATCATGAATGGTTGAAAAATGGAAACCTCTATATGCTTGTCATTCTCAGAGAGAGAGAGAGAGAATGACAAGCATATAGAGGTTTCCATTTTTCAACCATTCATGATTGTCTTGGCTAGTCAAATCACTTGTGTGAATTATTCTCTCTCTCTCTCTCTCTCTCTCTCTCTCTCTCTCTCTCTCTCTCTCTCTCTCTCTCTCTCTCTCTTTTCAAGTGGAGCAGTACAGTA
>NC_090766.1:44768689-44776189 GCF_036898095.1 Palaemon carinicauda | reverse complement strand
ATGGTGGAGTGGAAGCAGATGTACGTCAGAGAGTGAATGAAGGTTGCAAAGTTTTGGGGGCAGTTAAGGGAGTAGTAAAAAATAGAGGGTTGGGCATGAATGTAAAGAGAGTTCTGTATGAGAAAGTGATTGTACCAACTGTGATGTATGGATCGGAGTCGTGGGGAATGAAAGTGATGGAGAGACAGAAATTGAATGTGTTTGAGATGAAGTGTCTGAGGAGTATGGCTGGTGTATCTCGAGTAGATAGGGTTAGGAACGAAGTGGTGAGGGAGAGAACGGGTGTAAGAAATGAGTTAGCGGCTAGAGTGGATATGAATGTGTTGAGGTGGTTTGGCCATGTTGAGAGAATGGAAAATGGTTGTCTGCTAAAGAAGGTGATGAATGCAAGAGTTGAGGGGAGAAGTACAAGAGGAAGGCCGAGGTTTGGGTGGATGGATGGTGTGAAGAAAGCTCTGGGTGATAGGAGGATAGATGTGAGAGAGGCAAGAGAGCGTGCTAGAAATAGGAATGAATGGCGAGCGATTGTGACGCAGTTCCAGTAGGCCCTGCTGCTTCCTCCGGTGCCTTAGATGACCGCGGAGGTAGCAGCAGTAGGGGAGTCAGCATTATGAAGCTTCATCTGTGGTGGAAATGTGGGAGGTTGGGCTGTGGCACCCTAGCAGTACCAGCTGAACTCGGTTGAGTCCCTGATTAGGCTGAAGGAACATAGAGAGTAGAGGTCCCCTTTTTGTTTTGTTTCATTGTTGGTGTCGGCTACCCCCCAAAATTGGGGGAAGTGCCTTGGTATATAGATAGATAAGTGTATATATATAAATGTGTTTATATATATATATATATATATATATATATATATATATATATATATATATATATATATATATATATATATATAGTATGTCTGTGTATATATATATAATTTGTGTGCGTATGTATTAATATATATAATCCTCATTCTACCTAGAATATTTATAATTGCAAGTCAATGGCGTTGTTTGTACGTTTTATTTAAACCGATACACATAATGTCGAACAGTGAAGAAAAAAAACCCTTCGATTAATATCGTCACTCGTTAACTCTCCCTTTACCTCTATGATGAGGTGTTTAATTATCCCATAAAATATCGAATATTTATAAAAATTTGTCAGGTTTTGGTTATCTGGTTGAACGTTCTATCAAAGTATATGGGAGACTAAATTTCTTTATGGTTGAATTGTAAACTCTCTAGCTCATAATCAAAACTGATGATTTAGAGATTGTGTTTTTTTTTTAAGCCTCTTAAGACTCCGTGTATGAATAAATCCTGTTTATATTTATCTTAAAACTGATGATTTAGAGATTGTGTTTTTTTTTAAGCCTCATAAAACTCCGTGTATGAATAAATCCTGTTTATATTTATCTTAAAACTGATGATTTAGAGATTGTGTTTTTTTTTAAGCCTCATAAAACTCCGTGTATGAATAAATCCTGTTTATATTTATCTTAAAACTAATGATTTAGAGATTGTGTTTTTTTAAGACACTTAAAACCCCGTGTATGAATAAATCCTGTTTACATTTATCTTAAAACTGATAGATTTAGAGTGTGTTTTTTTTAAGACTCTTAATACCCCCGTGTATTAATAAATCCTGTTAATATTTATCGCCGCTATCTTATCTGAATGAGCATTATCTATTGCAACCAAGTGATGTCCAAATAAGAAATATGAGCATCTCAACTATTCACGCATTTCAAGCGATCTAAAACTAATGAATAAAGTTTATGGTAATGCAATACTCAAACAGTTATTAGATTAAACCGATCTTAAAAAAAAAAAAAAAAAAAAAACTGTTTCTTCGTATTTTGAGTGGGGCAGAAATTGAATTATTTCGCTTTTTTATGAGGGGCATTAGACTAAACACTCAATGAAATTCTCAGCAATTAACCTAGTATTACACTTTGTAATGAGAAGACATTGCGAACATTGCTTTGTTATCTGAAGCCCAAGTAAATGGAATTATACTTGAATAGTTTTTTTTGTGGGGCAGACCCATCAACAATTGCAATAAGCGCCTGTGACCGCCTTTTGAAGGTCATCGTTTATGGCGTATAGTCTCATTTATATGGTATAACTGCAGTATTTCTCTTAAGCAAGGGATGTAAAGTAAGCACTATAAAGCTTTATTGCAAGGGGGAAACCTTTGTTTATCGTTTGTATGTACGTATGCACAAAGGTTAAAAGTAGCTCATGAATGGCAAAGGCAAGGGATAGTGACATTGCCCTAACAATCAGGACAATGCCCTAGAGACTGACCATAATATGATTAGCGCCCAAGCCTCCTTCCCACCCAAGCTAGGACCAGGGAGGGCCAGGCAGTGGCTGCTGGTGACTCATCAGATAGACCTATAGGCTCCCCCAAACCCCCTCCCCAAACCTTAGCTCACAAGGATGGTAAGGTTGCAGACAGCTAATGGCACTATGAGTCTGAGCGGGAATCGAACCCCCGTCTGGCAAACACCAGCAGAGACGTTACCAATCAGGCCACAACATTCCTCTCTTTGAGGAAGTGTACCCCCCTCACACTGTTACTGCGTGGTGAGTTCCTGTGTGTAGCGCCCCCGACCACTCGTGCCATCTCTTCTTGTGCTATCTTTTTGGTTACTTGCAGCTCAGTAACGGTGTGACGGTGCACATCCTCAAAGCGAGGTGTACCAGGAATACCTGTGTCCAACTGTACAAAAGCAACATGTATTGTGCAATGGCTGCATCTTCCATGATTTTTTTTTTTTTTTCGTTCCAGAAAATGTTTTAATTTGGAATATAAAAATAAATGATCAAGTTTCATGGGACAATTTCATTATGTTAATAGATTTCTTTCTACAACCTTGATGTTTCCCATATACTGATTGTCTTATAGAGATGATGTGTAGATGCCACACACGCTCGCGCGCGCGCGCACACACACACACACACTTAAGATGGGAGACTTGTGTACATTTCAAAGATACTAAATAATAGGTCAAATGGGTCGCTTTTATGTTAGATTGAGGGTTGAAAATAGCATTTAAAGTCATACTCCATTAGATGTTACTAGGAAAGAAACCTAAAAAAGTGAAAATAATTAAGTTGCAGCTTGTAGCCCTACCAAACTAACTGTGACCCGAGTTGAGGTAGGTTTAAACGTATCATTTATCCTAACCTTACATTACGTATATTACGAATACTTACCTAATCTATAATCGAATAGTTTCATGTGGTTTATGCTATCATAATTTTAACTAATCTAGCCTATACTCCTAATCTATATCATCTTAATTTTATCTAATCTATACCCTCTTTATTTTACCTAATCTATACCCTCATAATTTTTACCTAATCTATATCCTCTTAATTTTACCTAATCTATACCCTCTTTAATTTTTACCTAATTTATAACCTCTTAAATTTACTTAATCTATACCCTCTTAATTTTACCTAATCTATACCCTCTTAATTTTACCTAATCTATACCCTCTTAATTTTACCTAATCTATACCCCTCTTAATTTTACATAATTTATGCCCTCTTAAATTTACCTAATTTTATGCCCTCTTAATTTTGCTTAATCTGTACCCTCTTAATTTTGCTTAATCTGTACCCTCTTAATTTTACCTAATCTGTCCCCCTTTTAATTTTACTTAATCTATAACCTCCCTAATTTTACCTAATATGTACGCTCTTAATTTTTCCTAATTTATCCACTCTTAATTCCTACCTCATCTATATTCTCTTAATTTTTCCTAATCTGTAACCCCTTAATTTTACCTAATATATACTGGCCTCATTTAAGCCAACTCACTCAATGTAACCTAAAGCAATTTATAGTGACCCGTATACTAACAGCCAACCTGACCTCTTGACCTATGTTCCATAAGGGTCATTGGAAAGGTGAACAGGCTCGGGTCATTAGTATGGAGAAATCTTCAGGTGACCCTGGAACAACTGTTATGTGTTTAGCCAGGTCATTGTTGAGATTTTGATTCTAGTTGACTTAACATCAATCCTTTAAGTAAGATTTAAGTAATTGTTTTTTATATATATTATTTAGCATAGATTTATTCAACACAGAGAATGGATAGGGGTAAATATATATTTATGGATGATAGGACACTTACTTATTTTGTATTAGATTTTTAAAGGTGACAAACTAATGAGAGAGAGAGAGAGAGAGAGAGAGAGAGAGAGAGAGAGAGATGAGAGAGAGAGAGAGAGAGAGAGAGAGAGAGAGAGAGAGAGAGAGAATCTTCTTAATATTGGTATTCACTGGTGCTGATTTTAAAGGCCTGACCGAGTTTAAAAACAACGAGAGAGAGAGAGAGAGAGAGAGAGAGAGAGAGAGGAGAGAGAGAGAGAGAGAGAGAGGAGAGAGAGAGAGAGAGAGAGAATCTTCTTAATATTGGTATTCACTGGTGCTGATTTTAAAGGCTGATCGAGTTTAAAACAAACGAGAGAGAGAGAGAGAGAGAGAGAGAGAGAGAGAGTGAGAGAGAGAGAGAGAGAGAGAGGAGAGAGAGAGAGAGAGGAGAGAGAGAGAGAGAGGAGTATATTATTAGGACATTACACGACTTGCTTTGAGCAAGAATTTTACTGGCATGATGACAATTTAGTCCAAAAGTATTGAGAGTGATACACTAATAGATGAAAACATGCCAATGTACTGTTACTCTCGAATATGTGATTGATATAAACCTTAGCCAGCGGAATTATGAATGGTAATAAAACAAATATTTGCTTCCAATTACTGTTGTATGACGCTCTTCAACAAACGGGCAAATATCACAAACACGTTGCTATATTTAGCAAAATCAATTGACGGTTTAATCACAGTTCAATAAGCCTCAGTTCAAAGGGGATCCTTAATGTTCAACAGAAAACCTTTTACGGGAAAGTGCTGCTTAAAGCCAGATGAACGCCACTGCCCTTCATGTTTAATTAAGGATTATGGCGGATATATTTCTGACGATTTTAATTTGATGAAATCGGACAATTCGTTTTTCCTTGATGCATTTGTATCTTTTTAGAGAAGTAAGATCGTTTCATGACGTATCATTATATTTGTATTATAATTATTTAGGTGATTGGACCATCAACCCATGCTGTGGCCTGATTGGTAACGTCTCTGCCTGCTGTTTGCCAGTCGGTGGTTCGAGTCCCGCTCAGACTCGTTAGTGCCATTAGTGGTCTGCAGCCTTACCATCCTTGTGACCTAAGGTTTGGGGGGTTTGGGGGAGCCTATAGGTCTATCTGCCGAGTCACCAGCGCCCACTGCCTGGTCCTAGCTTGGGTGGAGAGGAGGCTTGGGCGCTAATCAAATAATATATGATTAGTCTCTAGGGCATTGTCCTGATTGCTAGGGGCAATGTCCACTGTCCCCTTGCCTCTGCCATTCATGAGTGACCTTTAAACCTTTAAAACCTATAGTGCAAGGGACTACAATATATTACCAGTATGAGAACAGAGAAAAGAATGAAAAGATGGAGCGAAGTTAATGATAACTATTCCTTAAACAGTAAATACATAAACACGAAAGCAGCTGTGTAGGTCAGAACCATACGTATAGTGAGAGTAAGGTATAAGCTTACATCGCCTCTGTACCTTTTGACTTCCACTGTCATGGAGTAGAGTTCTCTTACTTGAGGGTACACTCCGGTGCACTATTCTGTTAACTTTTTTTCATTTCCTCACTGTGCTATTTTCCTTGTTGGAACATTGCTTTTCCTAATAGGGTTCTACCTTAGCTAATAATAATAATAATAATAATAATAATAATAATGATGATGATGAGGATGATAATGAACAATGCTTGTAGGGACACAGTCACAGACAGATGGTGCTCTCTTGTTACCGAGTAGATATCGGACCGGGTCGTTGGTTTATAGCGACGAGTACTTGATGATCATTATTTATTATTTTTGCGCCATAGCACGATAATCCTTGGCCTTAGATTAGACATGAGGTCTATTTGGCACATGTTAAAGTAACTTGAAGTATTATCAGAATCGTAAAGTAGGTTAATTTAATCATATTCATCATATAAACCCAATTTAATATTGGATTCACTCCGGACTCTCTTTCAGTTGTTATTATTATCATTATTATCAAATGCTAAGCTATAACCCTAGTTGGAAAAAGCAGTATGCTCTAAGCCCAGGGGCTCCAACAGGGAAAATAGCCTAATGAGGAAAGGAAATAAGGAAAAAAGAAATATTTTAAGAATAGTAACATTAAAATGAATATTTCCTATTTAAACTTTAAAAACTATTAACAAAACTAGAGGAAGAGAAACTAGATACAACAGTGTGCCCGAGTGTACCCTCAAGCAAGAGAGCTCTAACCCAAGACAGTGGAATTACCATGGTACAGTTGGTTTTGAGTTCGAGCCACGATAATGCCAGATAGTTTCCAGAAAATGTATTCAACCTAACCGCCTATTTGACTTAAAGGCATCCATTGCCTGGCTCCACTATCTCCTAGCCTAGATGGATATGTGGCTACGGCTTTGATTATATTGTGTGAGATGTCTCTGGCATTGCCCTAAACCTTGTTTCTAATAACTCGAGCAGTATTTAGCAATTTAGAGGCTCCATAGTAATCGCTTAAGTGGTTCTCAAAATGGGATGTAAGGTTGAAAATGCCCTGCCCAGTAACGCAGGTCGCCTGACCTGTTTACGCTGATCAGCTATTAGCATATCAGACAACAACAAATTTAGTGCAATCAGTCAGTTGCGTGGGACACTAACTCCGTCTTATGTATTTGTACTATAAACCCCCCCCCCCCTCCTCTCTCTCTCTCTCTCTCTCTCTCTCTCTGGAAGGCGGAACATTTTGTCTACCACACTCATTTAGATGCCTGTTTGTGGATACATTACACCCCATAAGCGCACTAATACGCTCACGGGCCATGTGCACTTTCAAGTGGTCACAACTCAACACCAATTGGGACTTGAAATTGCATAATCCTGTATTGAGAAGAAGACGTAGGACGCGGTTTATTTGGGGTTATCGCGATAACAGAGGGGATGTTGTAGAACATAATGCTACAGTGGCTCTGTGCCTTTATTTCATATTATCTGGATAACAGGGAGGGACTGGTGCAATGTATGTTTATTGTTACGGGCATTGGCATTTAGTTATAGTTATATATTTTGTAAATATTTTACGTTATTGATAATGCAAAATTTATTTCCGTTTATGACGATGAAAATGTGAGTTTTAGGTTACAGGCTGTGAGATAAGTTATATATTTAAATCATTACTTTAGATTTATAACGATGACAAGGTTGTCAGTAACCAGAATTATTCCCATAGAAAATTTTGCTATATTAAAATATTGTTGATGAGTTAATAACATGAGAGATTAAGATTGTCATTATAAGCCTATTGTCTGAAACTATAGAAATATCAAAGAGATTACTAATTGATATATTGATAGCAACAATGAAGTTATTTAAGGTTAATACAGTAATTAGCTAATAAGGCT
>NC_090766.1:44754594-44764594 GCF_036898095.1 Palaemon carinicauda | reverse complement strand
ATACTGGATACATGTGTAACGTTACAATTGGAAGTGATATATACTGTAAAACTTTGAAAGTGATGGATTCATTTATAACGTTGTAATTGGGAGTGATGTATATAACTTTGAAAGTGATGGATACATGTATAATGTTGCAATTGGAAGTAATATATATAACTTTGAAAGTATTGGATACATTTATAACGATGCAATTGGAAGTGATGTATATAACTTTGAAAGTGGTGGATACATATATAAACGTTGCAATTGGGAGTGATGTATATAACATTGAAAGTGATGTATCCATGCATAACGTTGAAATTGGAAGTGATGTATATAAGTTAGAAAGTGATGAATCCATGTATAACGTTGCAATTGAAAGTGATGTATATAAATTTTAAAATAATGGATACATGTATAACGTTGTAATTGAAATTGATGTATATAACTTTGAAATTGATGGATACATGTATAACGTTGTAATTAAAAGTGATGTACAGAAATTTTAAAGTGATGGATACATGTATAACGTTGTAGTTGGAAGTGATGTATATAACTTTGAAAGTGATGGATACATGTATAAACTTTGAAATTGGAAGTGATGTATATAACTTTCAGAGTAATAGATACATGTATAACGCTGCAATTGGAAGTGATGTATATAACTTTAAAAGTGATGGATACATGTATAACGTTGAAATTGGAAGTGATGTATATAACTTTCAAAGTAATAGATTCAAGTATAAAGTTTCAATTGGAGGTGATCTATTCAGTATCATTATTCAATGGTCGCTTATACTAGAATCCCAGAATGCCATAATGAATATCGGACTTACATCATTTGCATGTGCAATAAACAGCTCCATGTCAAGAGCATAACGGCCCTCGAAGTATGTAGGCCATTTTTTTTTTTTTTTTTTTTTTTTTTTTGTCAAATCTGGTATTAAATGGGCAAAGCAGCGACTCTCTGTTTAACGAGCAAGGCAGATTTTATGCATGTCTTAATGTTAGATCCTTTTAGTCTATTTATTCTCCTTAATCGTATTTTGAAGTCGGTGGATTTTTGTTGACTTCTCTTGTTTATTTAGGCGCTCGACGCCTTGACCTCTTGCCATAAGCTTGACCTTTTACTGCAGCCTGCTTGCTCTCTCTCTCTCTCTCTCTCTCTCTCTCTCTCTCTCTCATATGTATACACTATACATTAAACATATTTGTATGTAGGCCTATTTATATGTATGTATGAAATATAGTATTTATATATTTATATACACTGTATCTATGCATATTTATATACAGTATATATACATTAGATATATACAGACATAAATTCATGCATGCATGCATGCACACTTCTAATACATTCATGTGCATATGCATATATATTTATGTTGAACAGGCTGACATAAGTCTTTTTATAGTTTATATATGAAATATCTGTTTTGATGTTGTTGCTGTTTTTAAAAAAGTTTATTTTAATTGTTCACCATTTCTCATATCGTTTATTTATTTCATTATTTCCGTTTCCTCAATGGGTTATTTTTCTCTGTTGGAGCCCTTGGGCTTATAGCATCTTTCTTTCCCAGCTAGGGTTGTAGCTTAGCTAGTCATGATATATATATATATATATATATAATATATACAGTATATATATAATATATATACAGTATATATGTATATATATATATATGTACAGTATATATATATATATAATATATACAGTATATATATAATATATATACAGTATATATGTATATATGTATATATATATGTTACAGTATATATATATATATATATATATGTACAGTATATATATATATATATATATATGTATACAGTATATATATGTGTGTGTACAGTGTATATATATATATATATATATACATTATATATATGTGTGTGTACAGTGTATATATATATATATCTATATATATATATATGTGTGTACAGTATATATATATATATATGTACAGTATATATGTGTATATATATATATATATATACAGTATATATGTGTATATATATATATATATATACAGTATATATATATACAGTATATATATATATATATATGTACAGTATATATATATATACAGTATATATATATATATATATGTACAGTATATATATATATATACAGTATATATATATATATATATACAGTATATATATATATATGTACAGTATATATATATATATATATGTGTGTACAGTATATATATATATATATATAATATATATGTACAGTATATATATATATATATATATGTACAGTATATATATATATATATATGTTTGTGTGTGTGTGTGTGTGTGTGTATAATGTATATTTATAAATATATGTATATATAAGTATATATATAAATTTATGTACATATGTGTATATATATATGTATTTATCTGTACATATATTATATATAAGTATATATAATGTGTATATATGTGTATATATATGTATATATAATGTATATATATGTATATATATATAATGTATATGTGTAAATATATAGTGCATATATATATATATATATATATACACACGTGTATGTTTTATCATATAGAACATAGAAAATCTCTCTCTCTCCTTCTCTCTCTCTCTCTCTCTCTCTCTCTCTCTCTCTCACTACAAAATGACTACTTCAGCAAAATTTACGAACTGAGAACCAATGATGTTATTAGGAAAAGAAACAATGATACTCCTATTGTAATAAAGGAATTACAATTCAATGTTAATTTCTCATAATATCAATGTATATTATTTTTTTATTTTTTTTGGCTCATATAATTAATATTTAATACTGAGCTTGTTTTATGTTGCTTTTTTTTTTCATTTGTCAAAGCAAATTTTAATTAATTGTAAAGAGATTACAAAATTCAACCAATTAATAGAAACTACAAGATCAGTTACAATAGATTTAATCTGATATATTAAATGATTATATCTTTTGATATGATTATATCTTTTAGATTATACCATTCAGAATATGAAATTTTAGCTTTTATAGAGATTGCATATACTTTTTTTTTTCTTCTAATGATTTATTCGCTGAATATATGTTGCTATTCAGACAATGGGTTTGACGGACATGGTGTCTGTGCTCACCAAATAAATGAAGGGAAAATATAAAAGAAAAATTAACGAAGGAAACTGTAAAGTGGGAACAGGGGTGGAGAGAGAATTCCGAAGCTTTAGAGAAATTAATACTTTTTGTAATATTATTGGTATTGCGATTATAGTCAATTCTTTTTAGCGTGGCAGATTTGCACCGACTCGCAGGGGTACCCCCATTAGCTCGGGAACGTTTCCTAATCGCTGGTTGGTTGGACAAGATCATTCTAACCATTCAGCGATCAGGAAACTTTTCCGAGCTAAAAGGGCACCGCTGCGAGTCGGTGCAAATGCGTCTCATTAAAAAAAATTGAGTATAGTACTTTTGCTAATGAAGTCGGAAGGTTATGTTTTACCCTTGTTCGTGTGTTTATGTTGGTTGTGAACAGCTTCCTGGCCACGATTTTAATCGTAGAGTAATGAAACTTGCAGGGAATAACTTATGCAAAACGCTGAAAATGATTAAATGTTGGAAGGTCAACGTCAAAGTTCAAGGTCACGGTCAAGCAAAATGTCCAATTCACGTAATCAGCCGTAAGTTTGGACATTGTTGTCACAGAGACTTCAAACTTGGATCATGTATGACTATGAAAATCCACGCCAAGAAATACGTGTTAAGGTCAAAGGTCATGGTCGAGGAAAAGGTCGAGAAATAAGCTTCCTTGTCGGAGGTCTGCTCTCTATTGAGTGTCCCTCTGGTAGTTATCGTTTATATTATTATTGATGTTTTGTATGGTCAATTCTATTTGGATTAATTAATCATCTATCTTTTATTATTATTATTATTATTATTATTATTATTATTATTACTTTTATTATAATTATCATTATTATTATTAAAAGCCAAGGGCTCCCACAGGGATAATAGATGTTATATCTATAAAGTAAATGAATGATATACACTGATCAGTGTAAAATAAGTAAGTGAAATGCAAAGATCCAACCGCCTTCATTAAGATTTTCTTAACTCACGACACTTCCACAGCCCGAATTAATATAAAATTCAGTGAACAACTCGGTCGTGTTCGTTTATTTTACAAGGGAGGTGACAAGTTAGTATTTTTTTTTTTTCGTGATTTTAATACCAACTCTAAGTACATTATATATGTTATGTATACATATAGACCTATATTTACACATACATACATTTTATATATATATATATATATATATATAGAGAGAGAGAGAGAGAGAGAGAGAGAGAGAGAGAGAATTATATATATATATATAGAGAGAGAGAGAGAGAGAGAGAGAATTATATATATATATATATATATATATAGACATATATATGTATTGACATGTATTGACATATATATATATATATATATGTATATATATATATATATATATGTATATATATATCTATATATACACTTGTATATATCTATTACATTTATTCTGGTCTCTGCCTGTGTTGAGAGAGAGAGAGAGAGAGAGAGAGAGAGAGAGAGTGAGTGTGTGTTTGTGTTTTCAACTTGTTTATGTTAGTTTTATTTAACGACAAAACAAATCATGAATCTTTTGTCAAGTTGAGCACGCCTGGGTTTCTCATAAGACCGTGGCAAGTCAAAGTAATTAATCATTTTGCGAGATTACTAAATATTTATTCTGGCAGTTAGCATTAGCATTTAATCTTTTTATTCAGGCCATTTATTCATTATAATCTTTCTCATCTCCAAGAGAAAATATGGAAAGTTGTCAGACGTCCTATTTCAAAACACTGGTGTTGACCCAAGTGTGTCCGAGAGCTGCGATACATCAAGTTTCAAAGTATAATTGTCCTTGTGCGTTGGTGCATAAGTGCTATTGTCACTTGAAAGCGGTCATTTTTTTTTATTTTATTTTATTCTGTCTTATAGTATAATAGTCTTTAGTTTTTTTTTTTCATTTTCGAAGGTTACATAACAGATTCTCCATGGGATGTGCTATCTTACATTTATATTAATAAAAAAGATTTTTTTTTTTTTTCTTGTGGGTATTTCTAATTACTTCATTATTTCCTTGCAAATATCATGATGTTTCCAATAATGATTGCCTTGCATCATAAATTCCTTTATATATATATATATATATATATATATATTGACTCCCAATATCCCTCCTAGGGCTTTGTTCTCAAATCCACCAAATCCATTAGAGATTGTTTCATTGTCATACCCTGATCATAGCAATGTAATTGCATAGGTATTAATACATATATTCTTGACAATGATGATGATTTTGAGGATATCATGGCATCATAAAATCTTTGTCGCCGATATACATGATAATTTCGACATTTTGTGGAGTAGTTTAATTTACTTTAGTGCTGCATGCACTATACTCATTTTTTTTTAATGAGATGCATTTGCACCGACTCGCAGCGGTGCCCCCTTTTGGCTTGGAAAAGTGTCCTGATCGCTAATTGGTTAGAATGATCTTGTCCAACCAATCAGCGATCAGGACACTTTTCCGAGCTAAAAGGGTACCCCTGCGAGTCGGTGCAAATGCTGATTGGTTAGAATTATCTTGTCCAACCAATCAGCGATCAGGACACTTTTCCGAGCTAAAAGGGTACCCCTGCGAGTCGGTGCAAATCTGCCTCACTTAAAAGAATTGACTATAGGACACAGTAGCCTGATGCAAGAATTTTACTTTTGTGAGAAACTGGCATTTTACCTTATTACCTGGATAACTCTCAAGTAATTGCGCATAACATTCTTGATGATATTAATTGATAATAAGCATTTGACGAATTTATATTTGATTAGCCAAAGTGTGGATTGGTTTAGCAGATGTTGGCACTGTCCCAGCAGTAGTCTTGGCGAGATGGTTAAGGGTGTAATATATACTGATTTATAGGTAATAGCGTTCCGGTATTTTATCCCCCCCCTCCTTTTTTTTTTTTTTTTTTTTGAAACGGCTGGCAGTTTTATGATTTTGATTTTATCTAGGATATTTGTTCAAATTGTATTGATCACTAAATTGGAATTATATGTTCTTTGTTTTGCCTTTTATTCCTTGTTAAGGAAGTAATCGATGTATATATATATATATATATATATATTTATATATATATATATATATTATATACATATATACATATATATATATATATATATATTATATACATACATACATATATATATGTATATATATATATATATATATAATTACCAATCCGCACAGGCCAGCGTTGAAAACTGGTCAAACCCATGACATGGTTATGGATATGTCTGAGGCCTTTGTCCTGCAGTAGACTAAAACGGCTGCATTTGTTGTTGTTATAGTATATATATATATATATGTGTGTGTGTGTGTGTGTGTATGCAACCGAAAGGAACTTTAGTAGGTGATTCTGACGTCACGATAGCCAGTCATTGTTGCAATAGCAGAGACTCGACTAAATATCGGAGCTGAGCTTTTCTGCAACAGTCTCTCTCTCTCTCTCTCTCTCTCTCTCTCTCTCTCTCTCTCTGCTTTTGAAGTGACCTGTCATGAATTTTTCGAGTTCGAGTTTTGGACGACTGACATTAAAGAATTCTAAATGCACTTGTGCTTGTAATTAGACATGTTAATTTACATTTATTTTTAGTTATCTTCTGCACTTTTTGGTTATTTGTAAGAGTTGGGTTATTCTAGATAGAGTAATCTTTGGAAAGTTTAAATTGATTCTAACCTTATCGGATGTAGAATGTCATCTTGAACAAAATCAACAATACGATTGAAAGTATTAATGTTAATCGTAATAATGAAATCGTAAGCTGAGTTTTTTTTTTATTTTTAATAAAGTGCCTTGTATCTCCAGCACCGATTTCACGCAAAAAAAAAACGCTGCTTTTTTTTTTTTTTTCAAATTGCGGAAAAACGTTAGCGGAAATTTTTAAAAATGTAAATCTGAATACATTTTTATTTGTTGGTGAATAGCAACATTTAAATCAAGAACGCTGAAAAAATGGCATTTTTTTTATTTAGGAATTAAAGATGGCGTCAGAAAAAAAAAGTATTATTTAAAATTATGATGCTGTATAATGATTGTCTAGACTAGAAAGATTAAAAGTTGGAAAAAGTGTGATATATTTTTTATTTGACTATTCCTGACATTTCTGGTAAAAATGATTAATTTTTTTTTTTTCAATATAGCTGACATTAATATCTTTACTGCGCCGATAGTGCGCCTAGCTACAACCACTTTTTAGTCTATTAATTTTGACTAAATGGTGTAATAGTAAGGTTTACCCCCAGTTGCACCATGGTGCTCAATGACCTTCTTGCTCCCAACGTTGGTGCAAATGGTCCACATTCATAAATAGATAGTTATCATCACGAAAACTGACAACATTGATTACTTGAACTGTGTTTACTAAAAGAGAAATTACCCTTGATGATAGTAATAGCATTTTCAAGTTTCAGGTGACGATTGGTAGAAATCTGCTCGTGATAGGGGTAGGGGGATGAGGGAAATTTGCACGTGATTTTGGGTAGGGGTGAATGGGGGAGATTTTGCACGTGCTTAGGGTGGGTAGGGATGAGGGAAATTTGCACGTGATTTCAGGGTAGGGGGATGAGGGAAATATGCACATAATTTTGGGGGTAAGGGGATGAGGGAAATTTGCACGTGATTTTGGGGGTAGGGGGATGAGGGAAATTTGCACGTGATTTCGGGTAAGGGGATGGGGGAAATTTGCTCGTGATTTCGGGGTAAGGGGATGGGGGAAATTTGCACGTGATTTTGGGTAGGGGGATGAGGGAAATTTGCACGTGATTTTGAGGTAAGGGGATGGGAGAAATTTGCACGTAATTTTTGGGTAGGGGGATGAGGGAAATTTGCACGTGATTGCGGGTAGGGGTGAATGGGGGAGATTTTAGCACGTGCGTGGGGCGAGTAGGGGCTAAGGGAAATTTGCATGTGATTTTGGGGTAGAGGGATGAGGGAAATTTGCACGTGATTTCGGGGTAGTGGGATGAGGGAAATTTGCACGTGATTTTCGGTTAGGGTGATGAAGGGAAATTTGCACGGGATTTTGGGGTAGGGGTGAATGGGGGGAGAGTTTGCACATGCGTGGGGGTAAGTAGGGAATGGGGGATGAGAAAAAAGGGATTGAGGGAAAGTCTAGATACGGACAAAGGAAGATGTATCCGTTTTTATATTCCCGTTAATTCCATCGAGACCATTTTACTTTCCAACCCAGTTACTGAGCATGGCCCCCTCCCCCCTCCTCCTCTTCTTCCCCCTCCCTCTCTTCTTCCCCCTCCTCTCCCTCTTCCCCCTCCTCTCCCTCTTCCCCCTCCTCTCTTCTCCCTCCTCCGCCTCTTTTCCCCTCTCAGGGCGAGATAGTAGGGATGTCACATTTTGTGATATTAAATCCTCCAGCGAAGGTGAACGGAGCTCATGTTTTCATGTGTTTCCGTTTGTCTTGCTGTGGGCGTGTCTGTCTCTTGGTCTGTGGGGTCTGTCTTTCTTTGTTTGTCTGCAGATCCGTTTAGCTTTGTTGCGGTTTTGCTAGTTTTAGTTAGTCTTGATTGTATACATGTGTACATGTTTATCTGTAGTGTATACTTGATATATATACATGTTTGTCTGTAGTGTATACTTGTATGTCTGTAGTGTATACTTGTTGTATAGATGTTTGTCTGTTATGTATACTTGTTGTATACATGTGTATCTTTATTATCTACTTGTTTATCTGTGGTGTATACTTGTTTGTCTTTTGTGTATACTTGTTGTATACATGTTTATCTGATTTATATACTCGTTTATCTGTGATGTATACTTATTTTATACTTTTTTGCCTGAGTGTATTTTTCCTATAGTGTATACTTACTGTGTACTTGTCTGTAGTGTGTATACGCTGTATACTTGTCTGTAAAGAGTATACTAGTTTATTTGTAGAGGGTATATTTGCTGTATACCTTGTGTACAGCATGTTTGTGTGTGTCTATCTCGTCTACCGTATGTTTTCAACTGTATCTCGCTTGTCTGTGGACCTGTCTCTTATGACTCTATATCTGTAAAGTCTATCTGTATCTTACTGCATAGCTCAGTTCTTCATCTATATTTAGTTTGTCTGCTGGTCTGTATCGTCTGCCTATATACAGTTTTTATCCAATAGATTTCTCTTGTCTATTTACCTTTGGATATGGCTCAGTGAGTTTGTATGTAGGTCTAATTCTTGGCTCTTTCTTTCCACGTGGGGCTTGTCAGCATCACTAGTTAACGGTCTCACATGTCTAACATCCGTTTGCCTTTACCTCCAAGAGGGATCAGAGATGTTGATCTATAGAAATTTGGCATTCTGTAGAAGATTTTATGTATGTTTCTTGTACAGTTAGATACAGAAATTCCTGGTGCATCTCCCTCTGAGGAAGTGCACCCTCTCACACCCTCACTGCGCGGCTAGATCCTATGTGTAGCACAGCCCTACCCAAATCTGCCATCTCTCCCCACACTATACTCATTTTTTTTTTAATGAGGCACATTTGCACAGACTCGCAGTGGCGTTCTGTTAGCTCGGAAAAGTTTCCTGCTATCTGATTGGTTAGAATGATCTTCTCTAACCAATCAGTGAGCAGGAAACTTTTCCGACCTAAAATGGCATCCCTGCGAGTCGGTGCAAATCTGCCTTACTTAAAAGAATTGACTATAGTTGGTTGGTTACTTGCCACGAAGTAAGGGTGTCACAGGGTGCATATCATAGGACGAAGTATACCTGGAATTCCGGTATCCAGCTGTACATATGTTTATTAAAGTGTTTATTATATATCCCTTGCAACAACGACTGTTCCAGGAATGAGAACATTACGGTCAATTGGTTTTCTTTTCTTTGCAAATATTGCACGGAAGTTTCCTCTATTGGTTTGGCAACAAACTTCAGGATAGTTATCGTCTTCAACAAAGATCTTGGCTGGACTTGCTCTGGTGCTAAACAT
>NC_090766.1:44742502-44746594 GCF_036898095.1 Palaemon carinicauda | reverse complement strand
AGCCCTCTTCTTAGATCGTTTATTCTTTTCATAATAAATGCTCTAAGAAGAGGTCCAGTGGCGGATTGAAACTGCAGAGCATTTCTTCATATACACAAAATCTTTTAATTTTTCTTACGTGGACTACTAAATAAAGTTATCTTCTCTTTCAGGAAGATCACATTTATATATATATATATATATATATATATTATATACATATATATATATATATATATATATATATATATATATATATATATATATTTATACATATATGTATATATATATGTATATAATGTATATATATAATGTATATATACATACATATATATATATATATATATATATATATATATATATATATATATATATATTATTCGCCTTTTTGTAAGCTATATTATTTTTAATCTAAGAAATGAAAAATCCATTACCAATGTGTGGCCCTTGAATTTGCATAATTATTACTTGTACGTTGAGTTGTATCATAATTTTATTTCAGGTCATCAGCCTTGTTTAGACATGAAGCGCATCACACTATGGAATTTGCTGTCATTACTTAGTTATTACAGTTGCTGTTGTTGTTGTTGTTGTTGTTGTTGTTGTTGTTGTTGTTGTTGTTGTTGCCATGTTAATTCCTTGTTAATTGGGGTTGGTGCTGAATGTTTAATAACCTTCCTATGGTTCTTACGTAAGTAAGTTCTATTTCATTTTAACATTCTGAATATGTTCTGCATTAGGAATGTAATTATACATCTTGCATAACTCTGAGAGTAACCCACCGTCGGTGTTGGCCATTACTTGGATTGGTTACCACCATTGAAAATTATGCAATGCTTGTTCTTCTCATGGATGAATTTACGTAACTTAATTATTATTATTATTATTATTATTAATATTTCTATTATTATTACTTGCTAAGCGACATCCATAGTTGGAAAAGCAGGATTCTATAAGCCCAGGGGCTCCAGCAGGGAAAATAGCTCCGTGAGGAAAGGGAACAAGGAAAAATAAAATATTTTTAGAAGAGCAACAATATTAAAATAAATATCACTTTATAAACTATGAAAAGTTGAACCAAACAACAGGAAGAGAAATAAGATATAAGATAGACCAGTGTGCCCGAAAGTATCTGGAGTGGTTACCTTTAAGAATCGGATATTGCTTATCTCAAGCCTCTATAAGTTACAGAAAAAAAAACACTTATATAAAGGAAAAGTTTTATGTAAGGAGTTAATGTTTTAACTTTAAATTATGAATAGTTAACCTGTATAAAACGCCATGCCGTGTCTAACAATCTTGGGTATTAAAAATCTAGTTATATCCGTTGCATATTTCGAAAATACAGGAGCTTTCGTCCCTTTTACAAGGTGGCTCTACAGCTGAAGGAGAACTTTGCAAAAATTTTGAAAGCTGCTGTATTTTTTAAATATACAACGTATATGACTGTTAAATTTGATAGCAAGTTGTTAATCTTTTAATTTTATATTATGATTAGTTAACCCTTTTACCCCCACCATAAGGTTAAATTTCGAGCACATTTTGCTATATATATATTTTTTAAATTGCTCCAATAGGCTTAATTTTTGTCCTAGAGAGGTCAGGTTGGTCTTATTCTTTTGGAAAAAGTCTGAAGTTTCTCATAAAATTATCAAAATTATATAAAATCCTGTGATTAGCAGTGTCCGGTACGTCCTTTTGGGGTGAAAGAGTTAACTTGAATAAAATGCCATGCCGTGTCTAATAATCTTAGGTATAAATCCACAGTTATATACGTTGTATATTTCGAAAATACAGGAGCTTTCAGCTGAAGGGGCACTTAGTAAAAAGTGTGAAAGGTGCTGTGTTTTTTAAATATACAACATATATGACTGTGAGTTTTTGATAACCATTATGATTAGTCTTGCTGACATTTCATAAATATGTTGAATTTTTAGACGTTGTAAAGAAAACGTAATCAAGCAAGACAAACTTTTTATATTTTACTTCGGGTAGACGTAAGACAAACTTTCTATGTTTCACTTCGGGTAGACGTAAGGCAAACTCTATGTTTCACTTCGGGTAGACGTAAGACAAACTTTCTATGTTTCACTTCGGGTAGACGTAAGACAAACTTTCTATGTTTCACTTCGGGTAGACGTAAGACAAACTTTCTATGTTTCACTTCGGGTAGACGTAAGACAAACTTTCTATGTTTCACTTCGGGTAGACGTAAGACAAACTTTCTATGTTTCACTTCGGGTAGACGTAAGACAAACTTTCTATGTTTCACTTCGGGTAGACGTAAGACAAACTTTCTATGTTTCACTTCGGGTAGACGTAAGACAAAACTTTCTATGTTTCACTTCGGGTAGACGTAAGACAAACTTTCTATGTTTCACTTCGGGTAGACGTAAGACAAACTTTCTATGTTTCACTTCGGGTAGACGTAAGACAAACTTTCTATGTTTCACTTCGGGTAGACGTAAGGCAAACTTTCTATGTTTCACCTTCGGGTAGACGTAAGGCAAACTTTCTATGTTTCACTTCGGGTAGACGTAAGACAAACTTTCTATGTTTCACTTCGGGTAGACGTAAGGCAAACTTTCTATATTTCACTTCGGGTAGACGTAAGACAAACTTTCTATGTTTCACTTCGGGTAGACGTAAGGCAAACTTTCTATATTTCACTTCGGGTAGACGTAAGACAAACTTCCTATATTTTACTTCGGGTAGACTTTCTATATTCTACTTCGGGTAGACGTAAGACAAACTTTCTATATTTACTTCGGGTAGACGTAAGACAAACTTTCTATATTTTACTTCGGGTAGACGTAAGACAAACTTTCTATATTTTACTTCGTGTAGACGTAAGACAAACTTTCTATATTTTACTTCGGGTAGACGTAAGACAAACTTTCTATATTTTACTTCGGGGTAGACGTAAGACAAACTTTCTATATTTTACTTCGGTTAGACGTTAAACAAAAGACATAATAAATAAAATTTAATGTTTCAGGAAATACTTATAAAAGATTCCACGCGGTTTTCGTCTTCCATTAGCGTATAATTTGCTGGAATTGGAATATTACCAATGATATATTGCATGATATATTTTTTAATTTGATAGATATGTTATGGAGAATTGCATTATTACTGTCGATAATTGTTTGCGCATGTTAATGCACTGGAATTTACGATAACGTTTTATTGTGAAAAATTTAGGTCACAATTAAGTGCTTTGTTTATGTATGCCAGTAATTATGTTTGCAGTTGTAATGGTCATGGATAATTACAATTTTAGTACTAAGGGAGATGTAGATTTGGTGCCTCCGTATGTTTAGAGTGTAATCTTTATTCAGAAATATATATATATATATATATATATATATATATATATATATATATATATGTATATTATATATATGTGTATACATATATATACATATGTATATTTCTATTATATAATATATGTTATGATATATATATATATATATATATATATATAATATTATATATAATATATATATAAATGATAGCGCAAGATCATAAACGAAACTGTAAACGAGATTATTAGAGTGCCATATGTGGATAAGATCATGATGACGGTAGATGGAGATGGTTAGGTCATGTTGACATGTTTCTGGCATGCCGAATACAGCAGCAGAGTATGTGGTATGTAGACCCGTTGTTGCTAACTTGCAGGCTTCAGCAGCTCAATATGTGGTCTGTAGGCCATTTGTTGCAGGCTTGCAGCAGAATGTTGAAGGGTATATCCTGGAAGTTTTCTGCACAAAACTCATCCTTGATTGAACCATTAAATGAGCCAATTGTGGTAATTTTGTTTTCTTTGGAGGAACGGTGCATTGGGAGGTATTAAGAGAAAGTACAAGCAAGAACAGGGTCCTGTAACTTTTTTTTTTTTTGTTGGGGGGGGGGGGTTCGGTGCGTGTGGGATCTTAACTATCTAGGCACTCTAGCTCTTTATGAAGCGTAGGACCCCATTTTCAACGCCCCTACCTTACTTGCACATCCTCAGGCCGCCTCCTTCACTTGATGTTACCGAACAATGTTTTCTGTGGGTCGTGTTGACATATAATAATTGTTGAAGCCGTTGTTATAATTTTCATTATT
>NC_090766.1:44717502-44730002 GCF_036898095.1 Palaemon carinicauda | reverse complement strand
AACGCTTAATAATGATGATAACATGCTTATCAGCAAACAAAGAGAGGGAGAAAAAAATGGCCAAGTGCCCACTCCACCCAAGCAAGGGCCAGGGAGGGCCAGGCTCTCCCCCCTATCATTAGCTCACAAGGATTGTGAGGATGTAGGCACTTCAAGAATATATCGGACCCCAGCGGATCTCGAATCCCAGTCCTACAGAAAGCCCGGCATGGATGTTTCCAATAGGCAACCACATGTTATATAAAATTTTCATAATTAAATGTGTAATCTTGTATAAGGTTTAAAATTACTAATGGGACGCGTTGAAAAATTGGTAAGAGAATACTGCCTGATGATATGTTAAAGTTTTTATAGTTTATATAGGAAATATTTATTTTAATGTTGTTACTATTCTTAAAATATTTTATTTTTCCTTATTTCCTTTCCTCACTGGGCTATTTTCCCTGTTGGGGCCCCTGAGCTTATAGCATCCTGCTTTTCCAACTAGGGTTGTAGCTTAGCGTTTAATAATAATAATAATAATAATAATAATAATAATAATAGTGATGCGTGTCAGTCTGTCTGTCTGTGTCTGTGAACCTTTTCCGGATTTGTCATCAAAATGAGATATTCCCGGTGTTATGGATAATGACAATTCTCGCGGGAGATCTCGCGCGAGGTGAATTGGTCCAACAAAAAGAGCGTTGTAATTACAAAGAGGAGGAAATTGAGGTAGTAGGAAGCGGAGACGAATAGATGGTAAAAGGGAAGAAGAAACGTTGATGGGAATTGAGCAAGAAGGGCTGATTACGATGGGGTCGAAGTGTTGGGAGAAAAAGATTTATGGCCGGCAAAGGCAAATTTTATTCCATCGACCCCTTCCGGAGTATGAGAATTACAAAATTACACAAATATATATATTTTACACAAAAACTACAAAAAGAAGATACCAATAGATTACAACTGTATTTATTTACACATATATTTAGCAAGTACATAAAGCATAAAAGGTATTCTGACAAGGGAAATACATACATTGAAAATAATACCAGAATAATGAAAATCCTAGAAAGTATTAAGTCTAAAATAAAAACATTATAAGGTTAACAAACTTTTCAAGTCTTTTCAGTTCTCTAACACTACTTGTATTGAGGAGCAGATTGAATTTAAAAATGGTAGGTCTTCTACAATAGTAGGGCAAGTCTTTCAGTTCCCTAACACTACTTGTATTGAGGAGCAGATTGAATTTAAAAGTGATAGATCTTCTACAATAGTAGGGCAAGTCTTTTCAGTTCTCTAACACTACTTGTATTGAGGAGCAGATTGAATTTAATAGTGTTAGGTCTTCTCCAATAGTAGGGCAAGTCTTTCCAGTTCTCTAACACTACTTGTATTGAGGAGCAGATTGAATTTAATAGTGTTAGGTCTTCTACAATAGTAGGGCAAGTCTTTCCAGTTCTCTAACACTACTTGTATTGAGGAGCAGATTGAATTTAATAGTGTTAGGTCTTCTCCAATAGTAGGGCAAGTCTTTCCAGTTCTCTAACACTACTTGTATTGAGGAGCAGATTGAATTTAATAGTGTTAGGTCTTCTCCAATAGTAGGGCAAGTCTTTCCAGTTCTCTAACACTACTTGTATTGAGGAGCAGATTGAATTTAATAGTGTTAGGTCTTCTACAATAGTAGGGCAAGTCTTTCCAGTTCTCTAACACTACTTGTATTGAGGAGCAGATTGAATTTAAAAGTGGCAGGTCTTCTACAATAGTAGGGCAAGTTTTTTTTTAGTTCTCTAGCACTACTTGTATTGAGGAGCAGATTGAATTTATAAGTGGTAGGTCTTCTACAATAGTAAGGCAAGTCTTTTTAGTTCTCTAGCACTACTTGTATTGAGGAGCAGAATGAATTTAAAAATGGTAGGTCTTCTACAATAGTAGGGCAAGTCTTTTCAATTCTCTAGCACTACTTGTATTGAGGAGCAGATTGAATTTAAAAATGGTAGGTCTTCTACAATAGTAGGGCAAGTCTTTTCAATTCTCTAGCACTACTTGTATTGAGGAGCAGATTGAATTTAAAAATGGTAGGTCTTCTACAATAGTAGGGCAAGTCTTTTCAATTCTCTAGCACTACTTGTATTGAGGAGCAGAATGAATTTAAAAATGGTAGGTCTTCTACAATAGTAGGGCAAGTCTTTTCAATTCTCTAGCACTACTTGTATTGAGGAGCAGATTGAATTTAAAAATGGTAGGTCTTCTACAATAGTAGGGCAAGTCTTTTCAATTCTCTAGCACTACTTGTATTGAGGAGCAGAATGAATTTAAAAATGGTAGGTCTTCTACAATAGTAGGGCAAGTCTTTTCAATTCTCTAGCACTACTTGTATTGAGGAGCAGAATGAATTTAAAAATGGTAGGTCTTCTACAATAGTAGGGCAAGTCTTTTCAATTCTCTAGCACTACTTGTATTGAGGAGCAGATTGAATTTAAAAATGGTAGGTCTTCTACAATAGTAGGGCAAGTCTTTTCAATTCTCTAGCACTACTTGTATTGAGGAGCAGAATGAATTTAAAAATGGTAGGTCTTCTACAATAGTAGGGCAAGTCTTTTCAATTCTCTAGCACTACTTGTATTGAGGAGCAGATTGAATTTAAAAATGGTAGGTCTTCTACAATAGTAGGGCAAGTCTTTTCAATTCTCTAGCACTACTTGTATTGAGGAGCAGAATTAATTTAAAAATGGTAGGTCTTCTACAATAGTAGGGCAAGTCTTTTCAATTCTCTAGCACTACTTGTATTGAGGAGCAGAATGAATTTAAAAATGGTAGGTCTTCTACAATAGTAGGGCAAGTCTTTTCAATTCTCTAGCACTACTTGTATTGAGGAGCAGATTGAATTTAAAAGTAGTAGGTCTTCTACAATAGTAGGGCAAGTCTTTTCAATTCTCTAGCACTACTTGTATTGAGGAGCAGATTGAATTTAATAGTGTTAGGTCTTCTCCAATAGTAGGGCAAGTCTTTTCAATTCTCTAGCACTACTTGTATTGAGGAGCAGAATGAATTTAAAAATGGTAGGTCTTCTACAATAGTAGGGCAAGTCTTTTCAATTCTCTAGCACTACTTGTATTGAGGAGCAGATTGAATTTAAAAGTAGTAGGTCTTCTACAATAGTAGGGCAAGTCTTTTCAATTCTCTAGCACTACTTGTATTGAGGAGCAGATTGAATTTAATAGTGTTAGGTCTTCTCCAATAGTAGGGCAAGTCTTTTCAATTCTCTAGCACTACTTGTATTGAGGAGCAGAATGAATTTAAAAATGGTAGGTCTTCTACAATAGTAGGGCAAGTCTTTTCAATTCTCTAGCACTACTTGTATTGAGGAGCAGATTGAATTTAAAAGTAGTAGGTCTTCTACAATAGTAGGGCAAGTCTTTTCAATTCTCTAGCACTACTTGTATTGAGGAGCAGATTGAATTTAAAAGTGGTAGGTCTTCTACAATAGTAGGGCAAGTCTTTTCAATTCTCTAGCACTACTTGTATTGAGGAGCAGAATGAATTTAATAGTGTTAGGTCTTCTCCAATAGTAGGGCAAGTCTTTTCAATTCTCTAGCACTACTTGTATTGAGGAGCAGATTGAATTTAAAAGTGGTAGGTCTTCTACAATAGTAGGGCAAGTCTTTTCAATTCTCTAGCACTACTTGTATTGAGGAGCAGATTGAATTTAAAAGTGGTAGGTCTTCTACAATAGTAGGGCCCTTTTGGGAAAATGTGTCGCGTGTGGTATGAAGCAGCAGACAAGTGTGTCAGGTGACCGGGGAGGGATGGTACCCATAAATGAAAGGACGAAACCAAACTTTGAGGAGAGTGAGAGGGAAAGCGAGGGTATGGCAGGAGAGAAGGAAACCCCGGTTAGGAAAGGAGCGAAAGTGATAGAAGGAAAGATTTAAAAACTGAAGGGAAGTTGATGGTAAATGTTGTAATAGAGATTAGAGGAATATAAGGTTAAGAATAAATTTTAAAGGAAAACCCGAATTAAAACAAACACAAGATGTATAATAGTGAAAGAGAACCATTAGATTTCGATAATCATTTCTATAAGACCATTAAGGGATCGAATAGGGAAAATACCCCAATGAGGAAGACAATGGTACTAAGGCTATGGCACTACCCAATACTAGATAAGATAAAACAGTTGAGTAAAGAAAGGAATTAATTAAAGAAAAATAATCTTATGAAGCAAAGCAACCTATTGGAGAATACCAAATCTATATTTAGTAAAAGGTAAACCAAAGCCAAAAATTGAAGAAAATGATTGACGAGAAGGAACCGATAAAATCGGTTTAGGAAACTGTGCACGGGAAGCTAATTGAGGAAAAGAAGCGGTTAGCCTAATCGGTTAAACTTGAAAAAGAGTGCTTGTTGGCTGTGGAAATAGAAAATAGCAGCAGCAGCAGCAGCAGTATCAGCATCAGCAGCAGCAGCAGAAATAGAAAATTGCAGCAGCAGCAGCAGTATCAGCAGCAGCAGCAGCAGCAGCAGCAGCAGCAGTATCAGCACCAGTATCAGCAGAAGCAGTATCAGCACCAGTATCAACAGCAGCAGTATCAGCACCAGTATCATCAGCAGCAGCAGCAGAATTAGAAAATTGCAGCAGCAGCAGCAGAAATAGAAAATTGCAGCAGCAGCAGCAGTATCAGTAGTAGCAGCAGAAGCAGAAGTAGAAGCAGTAGCAGCAGCAGCAGCAGTAACAGCAGCAGCAGCAGCAGCAGCAGCTACCCTGGGCATCAAAAGCAGAAGTTATTTCTGTAGGCTCATTAAGAGGCGCGGAAGGGGGATGCCTGGCACCTGAGAAGATTGATGTCCCCGGCCTGAGTTATGGTTGTCTTTATTGCTTCCGACGACCTGCAAGCACACTGCTATTATGGTGGGAGGGAAAGAGAAACACTAATGATGAACTCTTATTTCAAGGGGGTGAGGGGCTATGGGGATTACCTCCTCGAGGCCCTCCCATTTTGAAATTTTGAAGATTCGAATGACCTCTCGCCTTGGTTTGGTGAAAACCATTGACTCGAGGAGGTTCTTCCCTTGGTTTGGTGAAAATCATTAACTTGAGGAGATTCTTCCCTTGGTTTGGTGAAAACCATTAACTGGAGGAGGTTCTTCCCTTGGTTTGGTGAAAACCATTAACTCGAGGAGGTTCTTCCCTTGGTTTGGTGAAAATCATTAACTTGAGGAGGTTCTTCCCTTGGTTTGGTGAAAATCATTAACTTGAGGAGGTTCTTCCCTTGGTTTGGTGAAAACCATTAACTCGAGGAGGTTCTTCCCTTGGTTTGGTGCAAACCATTAACTCGGAGGTTCTTCCCTTGGTTTGGTGAAAACCATTAACTCGCGGAGGTTCTTCCCTTGGTTTGGTGAAAATCATTAACTTGAGGAGGTTCTTCCCTTGGTTTGGTGAAAACCATTAACTCGAGGAGGTTCTTCCCTTGGTTTGGTGAAAATCATTAACTTGAGGAGGTTCTTCCCTTGGTTTGGTGAAAACCATTAACTCGAGGAGGTTCTTCCCTTGGTTTGGTGAAAACCATTAACTCGAGGAGGTTCTTCCCTTGGTTTGGTGCAAACCATTAACTCGGAGGTTCTTCCCTTGGTTTGGTGAAAACCATTAACTCGTGGAGGTTCTTCCCTTGGTTTGGTGCAAACCCTTAACTCGGAGGTTCTTCCCTTGGTTTGGTGAAAACCATTAACTCGAGGAGGTTCTTCCCTTGGTTTGGTGCAAACCATTAACTCGGAGGTTCTTCCCTTGGTTTGGTGAAAACCATTAACTCGAGGAGGTTCTTCCCTTGGTTTGGTGCAAACCATTAACTCGGAGGTTCTTCCCTTGGTTTGGTGCAAACCATTAACTCGAGGAGGTTCTTCCCTTGGTTTGGTGAAAACCATTAACTCGAGGAGGTTCTTCCCTTGGTTTGGTGCAAACCATTAACTCGGAGGTTCTTCCCTTGGTTTGGTGAAAACCATTAACTCGAGGAGGTTCTTCCCTTGGTTTGGTGAAAACCATTAACTCATGGAGGTTCTTCCCTTGGTTTGGTGCAACCCATTAACTCGTGGAGGTTCTTCCCTTTTGAATTAAGGTCAGAATGGCTCCTTCTTAATGGGCTGATGGTAACCTTGTCTTGGAAAGTATCTCGTCGAGGTCATCCCATCTGTTTTTCTTAAGAAGGTTAAGTGTATTATGTTACTAATTGGTCATGTTTTTTATCATTCTTTATCCTTCCCGAACTACGGTCCACTACAGTCTACTGACTATCAAGTGTATAGTTATTTTATCTTGGCCAACTGAGGCGCGATGCAGGTAATGAGATTAATCCTGGTGACTCAGAAACTCTCTCTCTCTCTCTCTCTCTCTCTCTCTCTCTCTCTCTCTCTCTCTCTCTCTCTCTCTCGTCTTGCGTCCACGAAATTGACGAGCATGCTTCTTTTGTTCAGGCAATTAGTGTGCAATGATTGAAGTAAAAAGTTTTATTTTTTTTTATTTTTTGTAATAGACGATCATTACCGTGTCCAAAACAGATTGTGTCTCATTATCTCCCAAAAGAGTCGCGTCTTTTGGCCCTCTGTGGTTTTGCTGGGTCATCGTTACCACCATGAAGAACGTGCGTGCTTGTGTTTGCTTGTGTGGTGGTATTGTTATTATTATTCTTATTTTTATTATTATTATTATTAATATTATTGTTTATTATTATTATTATTATTGTTATTTATTATTATTATTATTTGTTATTATTATTATTGTTATTATTATTGTTAATATCATTGTTATTATTATTATTGTTGTTGTTGTTGTTGTTGTTATTATTATTATTATTATTATTATTATTATTATTATTATTATTATTATTATTATTATTATTATTATTATTATTATTATTATTGTTACAGGAAAAAGTATTTTATTTTGTAGGTTTAATATTTTTAGTGTTATGTACAGAATTTTGTACTATCGTACGTAGAGAAGTTCAATATATTTGTTATAAATTTTAGACAAATACTTTTTCATTATTTTTGTTAGTAGTTTTTTTTAAACATTATTGTAGTTTATTTTCATCCAACTATGTCATGAATATATTTGCATATATTGCCAACATCATAACAACATTTTCGTCTAGAAACGAGGATATGTTTTGACTTGAAATTGACTTAAAGCTTTAAAAATATTGACACCTTAACAGAAATAATGCTTTCTTTTACTATCGTTTGATTGCTTATGACCATTAATATTTTTGGTTTTATTATTTTTTCCTTGAGTATTATTATCGATTGCCCATCTCCACCATGAGGCTCAATACTACACATTATTCTAGAAGTTTTATTCCAGCAGTGGAATGATCTTCCTAATCGTGTAGTTGAATCAGTAGAGCTTCAAAAGTTCAAAGTTACTAGGCTGAAATGAGTCTTTTTATTGTTTATATATGACATCTGTTTTTGACGTTGTTAATAGTTTATATAGGGCATATCTGTTTTCACGCTGTTGCTGTTTTTAGAATGATATATTGTTAATTTATTCTCCTCATTAATTTATTTCCTTTCCTCACTGGGCTATTTTTCCCTGTTGGAGCCCTTGGGCTTATAGCATCTTGCTTTTCAAACTAGGGTTGTAGCTTGGCTAGTAATAATAATAATAATAATAATAATAATAATAGTGGCATCTGACTTAGTCATCGGGTGAGTGTTGTGAGAATGAATAACTGGTCTTTGCAGAAAACACTTTTCTGTATTTCTTTATAGTTGGTATTTGTAAAAGTATTGTATATCCTGTTCTGGGAGTGGAAGTTTATTTTTATGATTTGAAATTGAAAAAAGTGTAGTGAGAGAGAGAGAGAGAGAGAGAGAGAGAGAGAGAGAGAGAGAGAGAGAGAGAGAGAGAGAGAGAGAGAGAGAGAGAGTCATATCTACATTTATCATAAATTACCTCAGTTAGGAGAGAGAGACGAGTAAGTGAAAATATTGGGGAGAGAGAGAGAGAGAGAGAGAGAGAGAGAGAGAGAGAGAGAGAGAGAGAGTGTCATATCTACATTTATCATAAATTACCTCAGTTAGGAGAGAGAGAGAGACATGTAAGTGTAAATGAGAGAGAGAGAGAGAGAGAGAGAGAGAGAGAGAGAGAGAGAGAGAGAGAGAGAGAGAGAGAGAGAGAGTTATAGTGACAATGAAAATATTCAACCAAAACCTCAAATTGTTACACCATTCGGAACGGTAGCATTTCTCTAAAGCAACGAATTATGTAACTGATATTGGGTCGACTGTCGTGGGGGTTGACTATCCCATCTGTTTTTTCCAATGAAGATAGCGCTCCTATCTTTTTTGAAAAGCTTCTAAATCAACCAATTATTAGGATAGGATAGAGCCAGTTATTCTGGGATACAGGCTTCTACTAACTAGAGGTACCCCCCCCCCCCCACCTCCGTGGCCAAGCACCGAGTCATGGCCCAAGTAATATAATTCAAATCAAATATAAATCGACTTCAAGCCTCAGCAGAGCGATGTACTGGTGTTTTTTTTTTTCTCAATCCTTACCGTACCCATTTATTGTGTTACCGGCCTTCTAAAGAGACCCCTTGCTGGCATAAGGCCCCCGTAATTGAATGGGGCTGTCGAAGTATTTCATTGCATTCTTTCCTCTAGTGGGGAGCTATACAACTTGAAGTTAACATTTAAGTTAGTGAGGTCCTTGAAAGTGGTTAATTAGACCTATAGAATCTCTCTCTCTCTCTCTCTCTCTCTCTCTCTCTCTCTCTCTCTCTCTCTCTCTCTCTCTCTCCCTCAACAGGCCAAAAAATAAGACGGACGGTAAGAAAGTGATTTCTTCGTTGAAAAGACTTATAATTTGCGCGAAACATTATCATTAGAGAAGTTTGTATTGGAAGTCTTATAGACATCATTTTCATACTATTGTGGTACGTAGAGAAAGAAAATTGAATGTAAAAGAAAATAGATTATTATTATTATTATTATTATTATTATTATTATTATTATTATTATTATTTAGATAGACGGTTCAACAGTTAGCTTTCCCAACCGCAATTAATGCTTGGCGTGGAATGGCCTCCCCCGGTTCAGCGTTGGTCCACAGGCCCATTTTTCCGGTTCAGCCCTGGGCCACAAGATCTAACTCAGTCTATAGCGCTTTGACTGACAGAAGAGATTACATATGAGGTGAACTTGGTGCGAAGTTCTGATATTATGCTGTACGCATGTCACTGGTACAATGACCTTGCCATCCTGACCGGAAGGATTGACAATGATGTGATGTCGGACCAGGATGCACAACATTATAAATTAGACTCTCTCTCTCTCTCTCTCTCTCTCTCTCTCTCTCTCTCTCTCTCTCTCTCATAGGCTTGCGGTAGTGAACCTAGATTGCAAGGCTAAAGTACCCTGTTCAAGTCTGAGGACTGATGGACCCATCTCCAAAAATTGATAATGCCGCTGTTCACCCAAGCAATGATTTAGATGCCTAGTTGTTAGCCGGCTGTTGCGGATCGCAGCTAATGGAGAGAGAGAGAGAGAGAGAGAGAGAGAGAGAGAGAGAGAGAGAGAGAGAGAGAGAGAGAGAGAGAGAGAGAGAGACGTGTGTGTCTTGTATACCATCAAGAACGGGAGGGCCTTGATATAGTTCTTGATGGTATACAAGACACACACGTCTCTCTCTCTCTCTCTCTCTCTCTCTCTCTCTCTCTCTCTCTCTCTCTCTTTGGCGTGCACGTAATCTGACAAGAAAGCTTCAAGTTTCTTTATTATTTAATTATCCAAAGCTGACCCATGTAATATGCGTACATTCTTAAGGTTAATTCCTTTAGAGATGTTGAGGGGGCCGGGTAGGGGGAGGTTAAGTCACCTATGGGTGAAGTTGCTAAACCGTTACATTCTTTATCCTTTTGGCGATCCAACACAGTCATCGATCCTTCAGGTAACTAATTCATGTCCTTGGTCAAAAGAAATATTATGAATGAACAACGATAATGTGTTGCATGTATGGGTGTATACACGCTCTTTAATTTTCTCAGTGTATAGATTGTATGTAGACATGTTTTCCTTTCTTGGTTCTTTTCTGAAAGTTTTCAATGTGAAAGCTATTTTTTATACTTTCACTAAGAGAAAGAAGAAATTTCCTTGAGGACTTGGAAGCTAGAATTAAAGTTACCTGGTGAGAAAGTATACGTAAGAGCCATGCAAGGTTATGCAAGGTTTGGCATAGGATTAATCAGATAAAAAGGTAACAGTTTTAACGCTTAATTTTCATATAAGGATCCACTGAACTAATTAAATAGTAAATTTTACTGTACAGCATTTCTCCAATAGAATGTTATTACCTCCGCCAACGAAGTTAGAATGAAGTTATATTTTACCCTCTGTTTGTGTGTTTGTAATTTGTTTGTTTGTGTGTGTGTTTGTAAACAACTTCCTGGTCATAATTTTAAGCGTAGAATAATGAAGCTTGCAGGGATTGACTGTTTTGTAAAAAACTGAAAATTATTAATTTTGGAAGGTCAAGGTCAAAGGGTAAGGTCACGGTCAAGCAGTCATTAAGAAAATTACTAACTTCCTTGTCATAATTTTAATCGTAGAATAATGAAACTTGCAGGGATTGACTTACGTAAAAAAACTGAAAATTATCCAATTTGGAAGATCAAGGTCAAAGGTTAAGGTCATGGTCAAGCAGTCAATAAACAAATTACAAAATAAGCTAATCAAGTAGACATTTGCACTTGGAAGAAATTTACTTCCAATTTAACGATCAATTATGAAAGACCAACTGGAAAGCAACCCCCTGAACGCTTCAACCTTAAAGGGGTTGTTTATAAAAGCTTCAATATCATTGGCCATTTTACTGCTTATCATTAGCCACAATGCTCCAAGCCGGCATTAATTGATCACATGAATTCATTTAGCAAGGCGAATAACTAGGCGTAATGACTTTAATACCTAATGCAGGGAGGGGGTGTTCTTCAAACTGTTTCCACGAAGCGATAATGGCTGAATTTGTTAATTGGTAACAGGGGGTGTCCAGCCGATTAATTCTCCTCTATTGTTTCGCCACCTTTTGTATTTCGCGTCAATAACGGGGCCGTTATTTATATTTGCTCCGGTGCTCAGCTGACATAAGTAGAATCGGCGTACTTGTCTCCAAATGAACACATTCTATAGTCCATTTCTTTTAGCCGGGCAGATTTGCACCGACTCGCAGCGGTGCCCTTTTTGCTCGGAAAAGTTTCGTGATCGCTGATTGGTTAGAATTGTCTTGTCCACCCAATCAGCGATCTGGAAACTTTGCCGAGCTAAAAGGGTACCGCTGCGAGTCGGTGCAAATATGCCTCGGTAAAAGAAATGGACTTTTAGAGACATTATTCTTTCACGTATCATTTAATGTTAAGGCAACGTATGAGGGTAGTGTCATCAGTGCACCTCCTTTGGTATACTGTAGGCTACCTTATATCTTTCGCAGTCCAATCAACACCTGGCAACACCAATGTTTTAGTAGTTTTCTATTCTATTTCCTGTTTCTTCTTATTTTTTCGTCTTGCTGTCTAGTATCTCAAAATTATTACTTCATAGTTCAACTGCGGGGTTTCGGCCCCTAATTGCACAATTGGACGTAGGAATCCCTGGCCAACCTCGCCCCGAGGAATTGAACTCTGTCACACCCTAACTGTACTTGGGATTTCCTACAGCATCTGGTTTGGTTACCTGCTGTGCAGTAAGGCGTAACTGTGACAGGGTGTACTACTTCGGAGCGAGGTGTGCCAGGAATTCCTGTCTCCAACTGTACCTCAGTTTTGAATGACCCCCCAAACCCCATATGACATAAATTCATAGGTCCAATAAATATATCTTGGAAGATGTTAAAAAAGTTTAAACACGCGCAGGCACACATGGACACTCGTCTATTGACCCTTAGAGAATGGTTTATGAGTGTGAAGACACGGCCTGAATCACTTCTTGTAGTTTGCTCACGTTCTGTTGTACGCGCAGAAATTCCCTAAGATTGTCTGGCCTCATTTATTCGTGTAGATGTACTCTGTGAGATCTCCAGAAGACGAGCCTTCATAGTATAAGCACGTGTCCAGCGATTAGATATTTTTAAGCTTTCTTTATAATTACGTTGTACTGTTTAGATGGTTTTAATTTGCCTTATTATTGGGTTTGGTACGTTTTGATTATATTATTTCATTTCTTAATATCTTGACCAGATTTTTATACTCACGTAGATTTATTCGCGTAGATGTACTCTGCGAGATCTCCAGAAGACGAGCCTGCATAGTCTAAGCACGTGTCTAGCCATTAGATATTTTTAAGCTTTCTTTATAATTATGTTGTACCGTTTACATGGTTTTAATTTACCCTAATAAGGGGTTTGGTATGTTTTGATTATATTATTTGATTTCTTAATATCTTGACCAGATTTTTATACTCGTCCAAATGATTACATGTATAGTAATCATTTACAATTTGTTAAAAAAAAAAAAAAACAATGATGTTCT
>NC_090766.1:44699329-44709502 GCF_036898095.1 Palaemon carinicauda | reverse complement strand
TATGTATATATAATATATATATATATATATATATATATATAATATTATATATATATTATATAATATATATATATATATATATATATATATATATATATATATAAATATATATATGTATATATATTTCCAGACATTTATTCAGTTGTATAGGGTAAATTATCATCATCGTTATTGTTGTTATTGTTGTTATTTTACCTACTTACTGAACGTAAGACTTCCCAACCCGTTCGAAGTTATATTTATTTATACAGCATTACGAGCAGGATTCGCAACAACAATAGTCCTCGTTTGAGGACATGAGGGAATGAAGGGCGTAAATGGCCTGTTAATAATGCTCTGCCGTTTGCATTCAATTAACTGATCTCATTCCTTGTTATTGCTACAGATGGGAGGTGTGTGTGCATGCGTGCTTGCGTGTGTGTGTGTGTATATATATATATATATATATATATATATATATATATATATATATATATATATATTTATATAGTTATATATATATGTATATTTGTATATATACTGTATATATATATATATAATATATATATTTATATATTTTATATACATATATTTATATATGTATATATATATGTAATATATTTATATATATATATATATATATATATATTTGTATATATATATTTATATATATATATATATATATATATATATATATATATATATATATATATATTTGTATATATATATTTATATATGTATATTTCTATATATATGGGTGTGTATGTTCGTGTTTGTTTGTTTGTATGTATATATACATATGAATTTTATTGAAAGTCTCCAATGTATATTATGCATGGGTTAATTTCGTTAAGTCCTTCCTGTTTTTACAGAACCATAGCCACAAATCTAGTCCCCCTCTCTCTCCTCTCTCTCTCTCTCTCTCTCTCTCTCTCTCTCTCTCTCTCTCTCTCTCTCTCCTCTCTCTCTCTCTCTCTCTCTCTCTCTCTCAAATCCGACCTACAAACAGACGGCTAACAACTGGGAAAGAGATTACCATAAGTACAGTTGGGCACAGGAATTCCGGAACACCTAGATCTGAGGAGGTGCACCCTGTCAAACCACTCCTGCACAGCGAGTTCATTTGTGTATCTTCGCCCACTGCTTCTGCCATCCCTCCTCTACACATTTCAAGATTGTGAAAATTTTACAAATGGAATATCTTGATTTTTATTTAAATTTCTAAGTGTGAAAGTTTATAAATTTCATAACTTCTTCTATCCTTTTACATATTACAAACCTTTTTCAATTTTTTTTTCTTTTTTTTTGTATTTTCACATCTTACGAAGCTGTAAATCACTAAAAACTTATTTATTTCTAAGAATTTCTATGCTATTGTCTTCCAGAATTATACCGAATATATGGAATATACGTCAAGAGAACTGGCGTTGGGTGCAATTCATCTGAGTGAGGTGTACCATAAATTTCTGCGTCCAACTGTACCAGGCAGTGCGACCCTTAGAAAGGTCACGGCGTTAGGCGATCGTAGCTTCCTGGGGAGGACATTGACCTCGTATTGATATCAGGACTATTTATAGTTTCTCCTTTCTCTTGATACGATTGCCTGGACTAGAACTGGGCCTTGGGTCGTGAAAATCAATGCCAGTTCAATAGTTATGAGCATTGGTAATCTGGTGGCTTTCTGTCTTGCGTTTTTATTGCTATTTGGGTTTTTTTTAGGCTGTTTTTATGTTTTAATTTTTTTTTTATTAGTTGCAGATTATTTGGTGATTTTCATATATCCTGTTTATTTATTATTTTAAAAAATTTTTTTTTTAGCATTGCAGTTCAATAGTTATGAGCATTTGGTAATCTGGTGGCTTTCTGTCTTGCATTTTATTGCTATTTGGGTTTTTTTTGTGCTGTTTTTATGTTTTAATTTTTTTTATTAGTTGTAGATTATTTTGTGATTTTCATATTTCCCGTTTTTTCTTTTTAATCATCAAATCTCTTTTATTATACTAATTAGAACTCATTTCATCTGTTTTGCATCATTATCATAATCGTAATAATAATAATAAATAATAACAGAAATAATCATTATTATAATTTAGAAATAACAATAATAGTTCGAGGCATTTGCTTCAGCGTAATTACGGTAGGAAAAAGATCAGAGAAAAGTAATGTAAAATTTCCAGCGCACAAGCAAGCAAGCGCCCCTCCAAAAACAAGTAATTCATTAGCGAGACGAGCTCGTAACAAAACTCGTCTTGGGGGGGGTGGGGGTGGGAAGTGGGGTGAGGTGTGGGGGGGGGGGGCTCCTTTTCAACCAGCTGTTTCTTTTCAGCTGTCAATCAATCTCTCTCCAGAACCCCGTGTTCCGTTAATTGTTCTGATTGGTGTAAAGAAGGGTAATTTTATCTATTTTAATTTTGCATTAAATGCTTGATCGATGCAAAGGATCATTGCTTGCAGTGTTGCATGTAGTTGTTGCATGTAGGGAATGTATTATGCACTGGTGTAAGTCAGTATTTTCGATTTTGCTGACTTATGCGAGAGAAAATGGACGGTAATAAGTCGTCTTTACCATTAACTTTTCTGCCTGTCTGTCTTCCATCCCAAGGATCATTCGAAATTTTATGGGGGGAAGCAAATGGAATTTTGGAAAGAGATTGGTTTCAATTGAAAAAAAGATAATTTTTAATAGGATTCAAAAGTAATATATGTATATATATTGATATGTATATATATATATATTAATATATGTATATATGTAATGTATATATATATATTAATATATATATATCGATATATATATATATATATATATATATATATATATATATATATATATATATATATATATATATATATATATATATATATTGTACATATTTATATGTATATTATATATACATATATACATATATATATATATATACACACATATATATATATATATATAATATATATATTATATTCCTTGGTGTAAATCTGCAAACATATGTATCTTGTAATGGGACTGAATTAATCGGAATTTCTATAAGATAATCTTATTGCCCGATTTCATTGTCAAGATTTATATCAATTTTTTTTTTCTTTTCAGGTATGTTATGGGACCTTCTTTTCTCAGTTTGTTGGGCATCAAATCTGATAAGTAAACTAATTATTATTATTATTATTTATTATTATTATTATTATTATTATTATTATTATTATTATTATTATTATTATTATTATTAATTGTGCATGGTTTAGGGATAGAATGAGAGAATATAATGAATGAGTCCCTATGTCAACCCCCTCCTCACAATGCTAGGTTTCCTAATCTCTTGAGAGAGAGAGAGAGAGAAGAGAGAGAGAGAGAGAGAGAGGAGAGAGAGAGAGAGAGAGAGAGAGAGAGAGAGAGAGAGAGAGAGAGAGAGAGAGAGAGAGAGAGAGAGAGAGAGGTTATATTGCAACTGCTATTGCCCTGTCACGATATGACTCAAAACTATAAGTCTGAAAACCATCAGAATTGTTCTAATAGCTTGTACTTTAACAAAGGTTTATTTTCCATGTCGCCTTTCCCTTGCCACTATAACGACGTAATTGTCGTTTTTGACACTTGTAAATTAACTGTTAGTATTTGTATGTGAAGGCATTGTCAATTCGGTTGTCGTCTCAAGGAGAGTGATTGATCGCCTCTGTTTTGTGTCGGTCTTGCTTTTACTGTAGCTACCGAATCGTTGTTTATGTCACAATGTAAATAATTAATCTATGGATGCATTCCTCGACTCCTAAGAAATTGTTTTGCCGTCTTGCCACTCCTGCCCTCTCTTTGAAGACGTGTTTGGTTGTTCCTGTTGTTCTCTATATGAAAGTGTTGCTTATCACTGGATGAATGCCTTTTCAACTCTGAGTTGGCGACCCAGGTGTTAGTTTTTCTTTAACCATTTTGGTGTTGCTCTTCCGCCTCTTAAGCTTCTTAATGGTTTACGTCGCTAAATAGATGGACTCGATGGGTGTGACTTTTTAAGCCGCATAAATGACAAGAAAGCCTTTTAATTGCTGCTTCCTCTTTTGAAGGTTCTACAAGTGCGTCTTGAATCTGAGATACAGAAAATTAAAAGTATCATACACAACGGGACAAGTAAACTTTGTCCAGGTGACAGTTCATCTTGATAAACTAAATTGATGCCGCATATGATGGTCCCCAAAAGCTTACTCCTGCATAAATGGTTAAAGCGAGAATTGAATTTAAATATGTACAATAACCCACCAAGTTATCAGAACCGGGCGTCCAAAATACTAAAGAGAATTGCTACATATTGCGCAGCCAACAAATCGTGTCGACACGAGAATAGTTACAGATGGCTTCAAACTGTTGGAACATAGATATATGACTACTTTAGGCTCCAGAGCCTTTAAATATGCGGCTCCGAGACTATATAATAAGCTCCCACGAAACATTCGAATGATTGAAGACATTAAGGCTTTCAAGAGGAAACTGAAGACACTCTTATTTCACGAGTCTTTTGACAGCGACGATTTAACAGTAAATGAACAATATATGATATGAATTAAATACTCTGAACGAACAAGGTAAAACGACAGTGGAGGTCCTGTGGAGAGTGGGGTTCCCCTGCTGTATGGGACCGGAAAAGTAGCCATCAAAGTAAGTAAGTGATGCTAACAGTACACCTTATGCGATGAACTTTGGTATTACTTATTCGTCTTTGCAGTGTCTTCTCGGCTCCACTTCTGCACCCCTTTTTCAGATCTCCACTCAACTTTCGTTGCAGATTTTTGCACTTTGAACTCCAGTGTCGAGTAGTGGTGGAATGCAGACATCTCTCTCTCTCTCTCTCTCTCTCTCCTCTCTCTCTCTCTCTCTCTCTCTCTCTCTCTCTCTCTCTCTCTCTCTCTATGAATATCCTTCCCGATCACAGTGCAGGGTCATATAGCCGAAATTAATAGAAATAATAAATCGTATCGAACACTGTAGCCTTCCCGATCACAGAGCAGGGTCATATGGCCGAAATTCATTAAAGAAAAATAAATTGTATCGAAAAGTGTACGCAAATATAAATAAATAGCAGATTTATTTGAAATACTGAGCGAATAAGAAACTTGAAATTCTGAGAGGAAAATTTCAAAAGAAAATAACGTTGTCGACTTCATTTTTCAGCCAATCCATCATTGAAGTCTGTCACATGATTAGAAGTTGCTCTTGCCTTGTATGTGTGTGTATTTTTTATGAATGGTTGAAAAGACTTTAAACGAAATATGAAATGGATTTTACCATGTAGTTTTACACCCAAGCACAAGCGCACGTGGAAATGTAGTTTTTTACATAGAATATTTAATCTTCCGGGTAAAAAGTGTGAAGGTAAAAGCAAAAATCTCTTCTATCCTTATGGATTTTAGCAGTTAATTCCATAAGGTTAGATTGGTAGACCCACGTCGTCTAGAATTCCCTAGTCGTTTTGGTGTTATTTTTTTAATGGTCAAACAACCAAGTACTGATCAGGCTTGGTGTATGCTCTGATCTGATGACTAGTGTAATCTCCTTTACATAATAAAGAGCAAGAGTGTGGCTATATATATACAGTGTATATATATATATATATATATATATATATATATATATATATATATATATATATATATATATATATATATATATATATATATACTGCATATATTCATATATATGTAGTTTATATATATGAATATATATAAGTATATATATATATATATATATATATATATATATATATATATATATATATATATATATATATATATATATATATATATATATATATATATATTAACCGATATCTATTGCAGTAGTATGTAATTTACTCACTACCCGTTTCCGTTGGACGATGATAGATTTTTTTTTCTCTAGAAAAGGTCGAGACCTTATGGCCAGTGTTACCAGATGGGTTAGTCTAAAAATCCCCAAATCTCAATGAAAATATCCCCAAAACAACACAAAATTCCCCATTTCCACAAATGTATTTCCTTCTGAATCATGTAGGCTTTACTAATATAGAAACTATTCACTATAGGCCTACTTCTCAGAAGTGCAAGGAAACTAATTGCAACAATATAAAGGTTCAGTCATCTTTGATTCTTCTTAGAAATTTGTACAGACTATCCCCATCGGATACCCAAAATTCCCTAATCTAGGGATAAATCCCCAAATCTAGGGATATATCCCCAAATCTAGGGATAAATCCCCATATGTGGCAACACTGCTTATGGCCCTCTGTCAATGTCAACGATTCCTAAGGATTGAATTGTCGTGCTGAGAAGACGTTCATTAGAATGTCGGAGCTCGCGTGTCGGATCCTCTTTCGACAGATGTAATGCAGATAGGATCTAATCTCGCCGGCATCTTCGAAGTCTGTTTCTTTCGAAATGGGCCTTACAATGGGATATTGTCCTTATACGTCTTGGTCGTAGTTTATGTGATCTTCCCTCTTCTAAGGGCTCTCTCTCATACTGTCAATTTTAGTATATAATATTTGGTTAGTTTATTTCTCTCGATCGTCTTCCAAGTAGAACATCTCATTTTTTGTTTTGTTTTTGGCCTATTATTGTCTCAAAAAATCTTTTTTTCGAAGTTTATCCTTTTGTGTATTTCATCTTCATTGCATCGTCCATTATAAACTTTCTATATATAAAAAGCGGAATCTAGGGTTGTCAATTTACAATTATTTTTAGGTGAGGTTTTTTATATTGTTTATTGGAAATTAATGAGTACTTCTTGACACATTTCTCAGGTATAAATATCAAGCAAAATGTTTGAGAAATTTTATCCACCAACTACAATTATTACTAACATCTCACGAAATCTGTCATTGTACAACGATCCGAAAAAAAAAAAACTATTGTATACAAGTACATGGCATTGTAGGTCGCGTAGATGTTATTGCGATTATAGAGACAATAGGTAAACACACATACACACACACACCTGACCTGGTTTATCGCCAACACCTGGGTGTCTGACGCGCCTGCGTGAAAGGGTCACGGTTGAGCCGTAGCCAGATAATTGAAAGGTAAATATATATATACGGGAAAGAGAGAATAGCGCCGTAATGAGAGGACTAGCCGTTGCAGTATTCCAGCAATAACCAAATGCACCAGATATAAATGTGTGTGTACGTAATTTGCTGGCGTGCATGACTCCCAACCAGTGTTGCCAGCTATAGGAATTTATTCCTAGATTTAGAGATTTTGGGTGGCTGATGGGGATATTCAGTACAAATTTCCATGAAGAGACAGAGATGATTAAACATTTATGTTGTTGCAATTAGTTTGCTTGCACTTACACGAAGTAAAGTGAGTAATTTCTATACTGATTTAGTATAGCCTACAGGATCAGAAGAAAATATAATTGTGGATATGGGGAATTGTGGGTTGTTTTGGGGATTTTTTTATCCCGAGTTTTGGGGAGTTTTAGACGCCCAACTGGCAACACTGCTCCCAACTAACAAAGACAGGGCGATAGTGACACGCGATAGGGTCTTCTTGTTCCTTGGTGCTGACGTTTTGGATGGATGGAGTCGTCGACGTCGTTGCCTTTTTTACCCCCGTTTTAATCTATTTTCATGTCCGTTTATATAAATTTCCGTGGAATTTTTGAAATGATAGAATTGGAAGCAAAACTGGTTTGAAACCCTCTGGTCACATCAAAAACTACTTCCAGACCCTCTGGTCCAAGAAAAATACTATCAGGTCACTCGGTTCAAGAAAAACAACTTTTAATCCTCTGGTGTAAGAAAAACTACTTAAAGACCCTCTGGTAGAAAAAAATAAACTACATTCAAGAGTCTCTAGTACACGATGAAATTAGATTAAGACCCTTTGGTTGAGGATGAAATACTTTCCAGCTCTTTGGACCAAGACAAAACTGCTATCAGACCCTCTGGTCCAAGACAAGACTACTTTCAGACCCTTTGTTCCAAGGCAAAACTACTTCCAGATCCTCTGGTCCAAAACGAAACTGTTTTTAGACCTGGTCTTAAACGAAACCACTTTCAGACCCCCTGGTCCAAGACAGAACTACTTTCAGATCATCTGCTCCAAAACAAAATTACCTTCAGACCCTCTGGTTCAAGAAAAAAACTGCATCCAATCTAAAATGATCCAAGACAAAACTATTTTCAGACCCTCTGGTTTAAGACAAAATTACTTTGTGGCCCTTTGGTACAAGAAAAAACTTTCAGATCCTCTTGTCCAAGAGGAAACTGCTTTCAGACCTGGTCTTCGACGAAACAACATTCATGCCCTCTGGTCCAAGACAAAACTACTCTCACATCCTCTACTCCAAAACAAAGTTATTTTCAAACCCTCTGGTCTAAGACAAAACTAATTTTAGACGCTCTGGTTAAAAAAAAAAAATACTTACAATCTCAGTGATCCAAGAAAAAACTAATTTCAGACCCTTTGGTTCAAGGCAAAACTACCTTCAAACACACTGGTTCAAGGGAAAACTTCTTGGACCCTGTGGTCCAAGACAAAACTGCTTTCAGACCCTATGATCAAAGACCATATAGCCCAAGACAAAAATAACTTTAGACTCTATTGTCCAATGCGGTTATGTTTATAATCTTCCTTTGACGTGACTCCGGTTAGATTGTTTCTGTTAGATTATTTCGTCCGGGGAATGAGAGTTTGGGGGGAGGGGAATGGAGACCTGGGACAAAAGAAATTAGGTGTTAGGGTTTGGATGTCTGAACTCATCTTGCTTCATGATTGTCCTTTTTTTTTAGAGGAACCAAAGACAAGTAAAACAAATGAACAATTGTTATGTGTCATATCGTGTGAGAGAGAGAGAGAGAGAGAGAGAGAGAGAGAGAGAGAGAGGAGAGAGAGAGAGAGAGAGAGAGAGAGAGAGAAAGGGGGGGGGATGGAGACCAGGGACAAAAGAAATTAGGTGTTAGGAGTTTGGATGTCTGAACTCATCTTGCTTCATGATTGCCCTTTTTTTAAATTTATTCAGGTTGCTTATATACCTTCTATATATTTCTTACAATGGTATATTTATCCTATTGGAAATTAGATGCAACAATGACCACATAATGCAGAATTGGGTTAAGGCATCGAAAGGGGGGGGGGGGGTGTTGTTTGCTCTTTACAGGAACATGTGTGTTCGGATCGCACGTCACACATGCGGGTAAATGACCCTGACACGATATCACACATAACAATTGTTCATTTGTTTTACTCGTCTTTGGTTCCACTTTTTACTTATGTGTTCATTGTTTCATCAGTATTTTTACTTCAATACTACATATTTTCGATATCCAATTCACCTTTGAGATATATTTTTGAAACGTTCAGACAAGGATTAATCTGATATTGGATTGGACGGACTCATACAGGATGGTGACCCAGTTTGAAGGGAGAGAGAGAGAGAGAGAGAGAGAGAGAGAGAGAGAGAGAGAGAGAGAGAGAGAGAGAGAGAGGTTGATTAACATGGTCATAAAAGCATTAAGAACAAACAAGTCAAATATATAACCTTGGCATTGGAGGGCAATCATTCTTGTTATTACGATTGATTCTAATTGCCTTTTGGTAACGTACGAATATGCATAACTCTTATTCCAATGTAACGAGTAATAGTATATCAAGTATTGTGGTGTGTATGTATAAAATTGCATACACACACACACATATATATATATATATATATATATATATATATATATATATATATATATATATATATATATATATATATATGTATATATATATATATATATATATATATATATATAGATATAGATATATATATATATATACTATATGATATATATCCTATATACATTTTTATAATTTCCTGAGAAGCTATATTTACTTAAATATAATTTATACTGACAATTTCGTAGTTACTTAGCGCCAGTCTAACTTAGCTTAAAGAAAACCTGATTCCTTTTGCAAGTGGACAGATATTATTATTATTATTATTATTATTATTATTATTATTATTATTACTAGCCATGCTACAACCTTAGTTGGAAAAGCAAGATGCTTTAAGCCCAAGGGCTCCAACATGGAAAAATAGCCCAGTGAGGAAAGGAAATAAGGAAATAAGTAAATGATGGGAATAAATTAACAATATATCATTCTAAAAACAGCAACAGGGTCAAAACAGATATGTCCTATATAAACTATTAACAGCGTCAAAAACAGATATGTCATATGTAAACAATA
>NC_090766.1:44694329-44696829 GCF_036898095.1 Palaemon carinicauda | reverse complement strand
GGGTCAGGTCGTCTTATCTGTGTCGTGAGGCTTTATCATGGATAGAACCTTGAGCTTTATTTTTTGGAATTTGTAGAAATTATTATTATTATTATTATTATTATTATTATTATTATTATTATTATTATTATTAATATATTTTATTTTTTATTATTTTTATTTTTATTATTGTTTTTTATTTTAATTATTGTTTTTATTATTATTATTATTATTATTATTATTTGTTGTTGTTGTTGGTGGTGGTGTTGTTGTTGTTGTACTTGTTGTTTAAAGATCGGTCATAAATAGGCTATGATCAGCACCCAAGCCCACTCCCCACCCAAGCCCACTCCCCACCCAAGCTAGAACCAGGGAGGGACAGGCAGTGGCTGCTGATGATTCAGCTGGTAGACCTGTAGGCTCCCCCAAACCCCTCATCCGTAGCTCACAAGGATGGTGAGGTTGCAGAAACTACAGGAAACTATCGAGCTTCTGCGAAGAGGGACGTTTTTGTTTTTCAGAATATGTATGAAAGTAGTACCTTTCACGGGACAACTTTCTGAAAAAGCATCATTATAAATACTCCACAACTTCCTGAAAAAGCATCATTATAAGTACTCCACAACTTCCTGAAAAAGCATCATTTTAAGTACTCCACAACTTCCTGAAAAAGCATCATTTTAAGTACTCCACAACTTCCTGAAAAGGCATCATTATAAGTACTCCACAACTTCCTGGAAAAGCATCATTATAAGTACTCCACTTCCTGAAAAAGCATCATTATAAGTACTCCAAAGTATTGTCATGAAATGATAATGTAGATGTTGCCGTTAGGCAGCAATGAGAGAGAGAGAGAGAGAGAGAGAGAGAGAGAGAGAGAGAGAGAGAGAGAGAGAGAGAGAGAGAGAGAGATATATGGGGGGTTAGTTTATGCATAATATTCGACTTCAAATATATCCTATTGTAGGATCTTTTGTCCCTTCCATTTGTCGAATTTTTGTCCATCCTAAACGCAGAAAATTTGGTTAAACACTATTACAAGGACATTTGATAATTGATATTTATTGTATTAAGATCAGCATTGTTACATGTTGAGCCATAAAACTGTAATTTGTAGGTAGTAGATTGGCCAGGGCACCAGTCACCCGTTTAGATAGTACCACTAATGTTATGGGGTCCTTTGACTGGCCAGACAGTACTACATTGAATCATTCTCTTTGGTTATGGTTCACTTTCCCTTTGCCTACACATATACCGAATAGTCTGGCCTATTCTTTACAGATTCTCCTGTCCCCATACACTGACAAAACTGAGATTACCAAATAATTCTTCACCCATGGGGTTAACTACAGCATTGTAATTGTTCAGTGGCTACCTTCCTCTTGGTAAGGGTAGAAGAGACTCTTTAGCTATGGTAAACAGCTCTTATAGGTGAAGGGCGCTCCAAAATCAAACCATTGTTCTCTGGTCGTGGGTAGTGCCATAGCCTTTGTACCATGGTCTTCCACTATCTTAGGAAATATTTATTTTAATGTTACTGTTCTCAGAATATTTAATTTTTCCATATTTCCTTTCCTCACTGGGCTATTTCCCTTGTTGGGGCCCCGTAGCTTATAGCATCCTACTTTTCCAACTAGGGTTGTAGCTTAGCAAATAATAATAATAATAATAATGATGATGATGATGATGATGATTGAAGGAAATGTGAATCTTCTTCTGTAAGTACTGTACAATTTCGATGGAGTCTGAGAAATACTTTCTTCCTTTCTACTATTATTTTTTTACTTGGAATGTGAGACCTGTTATTTTAAACCAAATAGATCTCGTGCAAATTCTTCGAGGTTCCTCTGCAGTCAACCCCCCCCCCCCCAATTCCCTCCCTATCCCTCATTACCACCTTCCATGTCTGGGATGGTTGCTGATCGAAGGCCCGGGACTGTTCCCCATCACGTAAAGTCGGGGCTATCAATAACCATTAATGGGGAATGAGTTTACAGGCGAGTTGGTGATGGGCGTAGAACTAAATTCATGGGATCGAATGGGCGATTTAAGCCAGAATCTGCTTCAGATTTGCTTGGGCGTTCTTAAGATTTAAATGTACAGTTGGACACAGGAGTTGTGGGCGCACCTCACTACGAAATTAGTGCACCCTGTTACACTTTTACTTAACGGCGAGTAACCAAACGGATAGTGTAGAGAGAGGTGACAGTGGTGGTGCTGGTAAGGGTGTGGCTGGGTGCACTTCCTTAGAGCGAATTGTGCCAGGAATTACTGTGTCCAACTGTACTGTACATTTGATAGCCTGTATCCCAAATACAGGTGGCTTATTTCTCTGATGCTTTTCTCTACGCATGTTTTTATATGTTTGTAACCTCACTGTAACATATATATTGTGAAATTCTCTTGCCAATAAATCGGAAGGTTTGGTGATGTGGGACGAAACCGGTCAGGATTGACTTGAGTATTTTAATTTTTCTATTGATTTATTAATTTATTACATCTCGGCATAATGCATGCATGT
>NC_090766.1:44684329-44686829 GCF_036898095.1 Palaemon carinicauda | reverse complement strand
TAATCTTTGGCACCGTCGTTCAATTAGTTCATTATGCATGTCGTATAAGATTTTTCATAATTCCGACCATCCTTTACATTCAGATCTCCCTGGACAATTCTATCCTGTTCGTAATACTAGGCAGGCAGTTAATTCTAATAGCCAGGCCTTCTCCATCATGAGGCTCAATACTACACAGTATTCTAGAAGTTTTATTCCAGCTGTTACCAAGTTGTGGAATGATCTTCCTAATCGGGTAGTTAAATCAGTAGAACTTCAAAAGTTCAAAGTAGGAGCAAATGTTTGTATGTTGACCAGGCTGATATCAATCTTTTTATAGTTTATATATGACATATCTGTTTGACGTTGTTAATAGTTTATATAGGACATATCTGTTTTGACGCTGTTACTGTTTTTAGAATGATATATTGTTAATTTATTCTCATCATTTATTTCCTTATTTCCTTTCCTCACTGGGTTATTTTTCCCTGTTGGAGCCCTTGGGCTTATAGCATCTTGCTTTTCGAATTAGGGTTGTAGCTTGGCTAGTAATAATAATAATAATAATGACAACCAAAGCTCATGTTGTGTTATGAAGGATGCAGTATCTATGTCGATATTAATAAAGTAGGTTATATTGAACAAATGAGAGAGATTGTTAGACTGACGACTGTTAGACATGTGATAATGAAATTTTGTTAAAACCTGGTTAGACTGGAGAGGCTAAGTAGACTGAAGACACAGTGGGTAAACTGAAGATACTTTGGATAGGTAGACTGAAGTCACTGCCGGTAGACTAAAGTCATTGCAGGTAGACTACAGTCACTGCCGGTAGAGTAAAATCAGACTAAAGTCACTGCGGGTAGACTAGAGTCACTGCGGGTAGACTAGAGTCACTGCGGGTAGACTAAACTAAAGGTGGGTAGAGTAAACTCACTGCAGGTAGACTAAAGTCATTGCAGGTAGACTTAAGTCACTCTGCTGCACATAGGATTGGAAACACAGTTGGTAGACTTGTAGTCACTGCGAGCACTGAAGTTACTGTACACTGAAGACTGCTTATCAGATCTTTCAGAAATAATGATAATCCCAATTTATTGTCGGAGCAACTTGTCTTCATTGATAGTTATTTTTCATCGTGTGTAACTTTTTTACTCAAATGGCTCTATAATATTAATATATTCTCTACGTGGATTCCTTGCTCATCTTCCCAAGATAAATTCTTAATGTTTTTTTACATGTTTTCAATGGCTCTTTGTAAGTTTTGTCTTTCTCATTTTTTCTGTTATTTGCACAACTTGTTTCATAAGTTTTCGTTCACTTGGGACGAGTTGTTGTTTGAACATGACAAAATCTGTTTTTGGTTTTGTATTTTTCAAGTTTTGTTTTGAGTTTTGGAGTTTAAAATTAAATTCTTTGTTGAAATTGAATAGATTTTTTATTATAAAGGAAAATCTTTGTATTTTAAAATTAGGTAATTGAAATGAGGATAATAGAGATAATAATACTAATAATGATGATGTTATATAGACAATGTTTCCATTGTCTATTCGAAAACTTGGTCTTTGAGTTTAAAAGACATTTTTTTTTCTTTTTTTCATACCCCATTGGATTAAACCAGCAAGCAAGCGCGCTTAACTCGCGTCTTGAGAGCATCGTCATCCGAAAGCTCTTAGCCCTCAACTTGAGAGCATTATCTTTCAAGAGCATACGATGATCCTCTCAAGCCGTCGTCCCTGTTTAATGATCCACTAAAGAGACTGTATTCAATATGCAGTTAAAGTATGTGTGCGAAGAGCATCGCTTTTATAGTTGAGGCGCTAATTTTTACGACCGTTCTGGAGAATGGTACATCGTTTGGTATTGAAGACCTACAGGATGGCTGGATCGAGATGACCCTTGACCTTTGGGGGATGGGGAGGCAAGGACCAGGGGGAGGGGGAGTTGCCTGCTGAGAATGCAGATGGGTCACAAAAAGAGGCCTCGGGGTCAATGTAGTTAAGGGGTATATCTGCACTTCTTTGTATGTAAGATCATGGTGGTGTGAGATGACTTTAAATCATTCTTAGTAGTGACTGGTGTTAGTAGGAATGTGTCGCAATGAGGCACGAAAGCGAATCAATGGAAAATATGATCCAGGAGGGTTTTCATATCTGAAGAGAGAGGGCAAGGACGTTGACCGAGGTGGAGACGACCCAAGACGTTGACCCTTGGTATGTCTGGTACGAGCAGGATGCTATGCAATTGAGACCCGACGGGGAGGAAGGGAAAACATGACCCGCAGTGAGGGGATCTAGGAGGACCTTTTTATGCCCCAAAAGACAGGAGACAGAGACAGAGACTGAGACGGATGCACATGTGGTAAAGCAAATGGCCCGTCGCCTGAGAGGCGAGCGCCGGCGTCAAGTTGAACTGGGGCTGGTTCTGCTGTTTATGAGAGCCATTCACGACAGCCATTCTTGGGAATGGCAAATGGACTGTGGATGAAGGAAAGTTGAGAATCATTCCTGGATATACTGCG
>NC_090766.1:44679329-44681829 GCF_036898095.1 Palaemon carinicauda | reverse complement strand
ATATAGTAGTAACTGATGTATTTTTTCCTTAATCAACCCGTTGATAGAGGATATAGCGTAATACCAAAAAATAAAAATAAAAAATAAAAAAATATCTGGACACTAGAATTATTGTTGTTAGTCATTGTATGTTCATCTATTGTTCATATCAGTATTGGGATCTGTATTGCGAATGTTCGTGCAGTCTTTTTTTTTTCTTTTTCTTTTTCTTTGATGCTATTATGTTAGAAGATTCGTCTTAAACGGAATAACCTATATAACATTCCAATAACCACTTTTTTTTTTTTTTTTTTATTTAGGGGGAGTGATCTGGCGTAGATCTACTCTAGAATTTGGATAACTAAAACCCATCGATACACCGATTATTTTTATTTATTTTTCTAATATCATAGCAAATAATATTAATGTTTCTCAACCGTTTTTATCCCATTTTTTCTTGTGTATCTGGACCCTGATGGTACCAGAATTTAGCATCATTCGATTCTTTTAATTGATTTTTGTCATCCGTAAGCCTCTTCTGGGGACTTTTTGAGAGAAGTGGGTGGGTGGGGGAGCTGTAAATCCGTTAGATGAGTCTTTTCCTATTTTATTCTAATTTCATAGAACTCTTTTTAAGTCTTAAGTCTGTGCTAGGCTAAGGATGACCCTTAGATAATGCCTATCTTTCTGTGTTTTGTCATCCGACAGCCTCTTTTCGGGACTCTTGAGAGAAGTGGGTGGGTGGGGGAGCTGTAAGGCAGTTAGAATGAGTCTTTTCCTATTTTATTTTAATTATATAGAACTCTTAAGTCTTAAGTCTGTGCTAGGCTAAGGATGACACTTAGATAATGCCTATCTTTCTGTTCTCGTAGTAGCAAGTATTTTTATATGATAAAGATACCAACAGACCATTTTTTTAGTCCGGTTGGTAATCTACCCTTCTTTCTCTTTTCCCCTCACGACACCAGATGGCATTTTGTTTGTGCTTCTCTTATTATGTATCATAATTACCTCTGTCCATTTAATCTCTTTCAAGCAATGCTTTATATTTGCTGCCAAAGAGAAATACAGCTCTTGAATAATAAGAAAATGATCTGAGATGCAATAATGTTTTGGTCGAAAACAAACGGTGAACATATTTCTCTGGGGGAATCGAAACCGTGTGATCTTTCATCAGAAATGTCTGGTTGATATTAACAGAACGCCACTAGGTATATTACCAGCTGTCGTCTGGTAGTGTTTTGTATCAGGTTTTTTTATTTTTTTTGTAATAATACACGCAATATTTCTGGCTTCTCCATTACAGTTAGAGAAAAATCTAATAAAAATATCATAGCGGGGTAAAATGTAATAACATTCGAGCTTTGGTGTAATTAAAGTTGCAGAAATTGTTGGAAAAACTGTAATCTGTTTTATCCATTATATATGCTCATCAGGAATGGGAGTAAATGATTAATTGTGCTGTTAAGTCATTGTTTTATGTATGACGCATCACATTTATAGCTGTTGGCCTTCCCCTTACGAAAGATTTATAAAACTCAGTCCTTTAAAAACAGAATTCTGTTGAACAATTGAAGGAATAAAGAGGAAGAGAGGAATTTCGAGACGGATTTTATTTCAGATTTCTTGGTCCTTCCAGCATTACACGGGCTCTTGCAGAGGATGCTTGATAACTGTAGAAACCATTCACCTCTCTAGTTAGGTGGATTCCGTATCTTCCTCTGGATAGTATAATCTCAGAGGTACTACGGAAGTGGAGGCGGTATTGTGATGTCTTTTATACTTCTAAATACTGTCACTCTGTACTATTACCTGGCATTAGACATCCCAACTCTTATCTCTTTAACCAAAGCTCTGAATTGTATACAGTTGAACACAGGAATTTCTAGCACACTTTAAAGGTTTAAAGGTTTAAAGGTCGCTCATGAATGGCAGAGGCAAGGGACAGTGACATTGCCCTAGCAATCAGGACAATGCCCTAGAGACTGACCATATATTATATGATCAGCGCCCAAGCCGCCTCCTCCACCCAAGCTAGGACCAGGGAGAGCCAGGCAGTGGCTACTGATGACTCAGCAGATAGACCTATAGGTTTCCCCAAACCCCCCAACCTTAGCTCACAAGGATGATAAGGTTGCAGAGACTAATGGCACTAACGAGTCTGAGCGGGACCCGAACCCCCGTCTGGCAAACACCAGACAGAGACGTTACCAATCAGGCCACAACAACCCTTAGCCTGAGGAAGTGCACCCTAGCACACCCTTACCCCTATTGGTTATTCAAACCGATAGCGTAGGGAGATCTAGCCGAGGTGGTGGTGGATCGGGGCTAAACGCAAGAAATCACTGAGCAGAAAGGTTGTGACAGTGTGCCCTTCCTCAGAGCGAGGTGTGCCAGGAATGCCTGTGTCCAAGTGTACATTGTGGTTAGAAAAAACTGGTGGTTCCATCCAGGGATACACAAGGTTTACATTATCATGATATTGCCCGCTGGCAGTTTTATGTATTACATGTTTTCTCAC
>NC_090766.1:44659794-44667294 GCF_036898095.1 Palaemon carinicauda | reverse complement strand
TACGAGAATTGACTTGTGGTCAAAAGTTTGATTTTGACGATGGTTTGTAAAATCTGAGAAATTACTATTCTTTGCTAAAACATGTGCTAAATTACTTGATATGCTGAATGTTTTCTAGCTACAATATCTCTTAAAATATGGAAATAAATTGACAATAATACAAAGTTTTTAAAGTGTAAGGTTATTCATCAGATCCCGTTTTAATAACAGTTTCTTGGTTTGGGCATGTTGGCACAGCAAGACTGGGGCAAGTTGGCACTGTCCCAAAGACATAGTCTTATCAATTTTTGGACACTTTTAGGCAATATTACAGCAATTTTCCCATTGTGGCTCCGAATATGGCAATCAGTCACGTAAATGAACCAGCACCATCTGCTTCAGGAGTCTCTACACATAAAAAAATCAACTTGAGCTTAACACCAGAAGCAGTAAAACCACCATCTAAGGCAGGTTCAAGAAAGGGAAACTCATTGAACAAAAGGAAGCGAACCACTGCAATCTTGACAGATACTCCAGTTAAAAGAGCATTAGAGGAGAAAAAGTCAAAAGTAAAAGTGTGAAAAGGAAGAATTATGTTTTCAAGGAAAAAGGAAACAAAACAAAGAATTCCAGAAAGCTCAGAATCTGAAGAGGAGGAAACCTACTGTTTGGTATGTGTAGAACCATTTTCCAATAGGAAAACGCGGGAAATCTGGGTGCAATGCCTGGTTTGCAAAAGATGGGCTCATGAAAATGCACTGATTATTTTTATTTATTTATTTTTTTTTTAATTGCAATCACTGGGATTCAAATGATGAAACAGACTAGCTTCGCACTCCTTGCTTTGAAAGTGTAACATTTATTTTGTGATATAAATGTTTTCAGAGACTACATTGAAGGTTTGAGGTATTTCATTAGATCTGTTTTTATTTTAGTTAAGGTGAGAATTGTGATTCAAATGGTAGTGTTTATTTTCTTATTTTCATAACTGAAACTGTGATTTACAATAAGGTTCCCTTTCGGCCATTCAAATACTAGTTTTCTTTTCCTGTTAGCTAGAGATAGTTTTCAATGATAAAAAGCCAGTTGTTTAAACATTTGTGATATTAAGTGCTGTGATTTCTATGATACTAGGAATAGGTGCTCTACTAAATAGTGTTTAAATAGTCTTTGAACGAGACCAAAATATTATGAGCCAACTTGCCCCTCAATGTGTGCCAACTTACCCCGCATGTGGGGTATGTTGGCACATGTGAGAAATATTTTTTGAAACCAATTTGTGTTTTTATTTGGTCATGAACCAACGTCTGTGATGCAATGAAATGTAGTTAGATGTTTATATTTTTCATTCATATAATAAAATCTCCAAAATACCCCATAGTTTTATACCTATGAATAAAAATTTAAAAGGTGTGCCAACTAGCCCCGGTCTCCCCTATATATGAATATGAATATATATATATATATATATATATATATATATATATATATATGTATATATATTTATATATATATATATATATATATATATGTATATATATATATATATATATATATATATATATATGTATATATATATATATATATATATATATATGTATATATATATATATATATATATTATATGAAAATATATATATATATATAATATATATATATATATATATATATGTATATATATATATATGAAAATATATATATATATATATATATATATATATATATATATATATATATATATATATATATATATATATATATACAGACAGCTCGGAAAAGAATTATTATTATACTAATTCACAAAAAAATGGGGACACAAAAGACCTGAAAATTTACCGCCCAAAAGTTTATTCTCTGTAATATATTAAGAAAGATCATATCAGGCCGAATAGAGAGAAAGATAGACTTTAATGAACCTAGAGAGCAGGCAGGCTTTATTAGTGGGAATAGATGAATCTTATGTTAGAACACTTTAAGATATCTCTAGGAACCCATTCTGTTATTTGTAATATCCATCTATTATCTCTCATTCACATTATATGTCCTGTTCACGTCCATTTCTTTTTCTTACATGTTAGATTATCCTTTACTTTAGTTTGCTCTCGTGTCCATGTTGCTTATTTCCTGTCTCCAGGTTAAACCCATCATTATTATTTCCATAGCTCTTTGAGTTGTAACTAGCATATATTCTAAGGCCTCAGTAAGCTCCGAGCTTTGGAAAGAATAATGATGGTTTTAACACTGATTTAGAAAAAGAGCAACATGGATACTAGATCAAAGTAAAGTAGAGGATATTTCATCATGTGAGAAACTCAAGGGATGAATTTCAAAAGATGATAGAATATTTTAATAGAGAAGCAGATATATATTACGGAAAAGGAATTTGAGGAAATCTACCACAAATAAAGGTTACAGGCGTACTTCTGCTAGTGTGTGTTAATGAATATATGTAGCCTACTTAAAACAGGCATTAAGTATTTTCCCAGGACATGAGACCGAAATTAAAAGAATGATAAGCATGGGATGGAGGGCGTTTGGTAAGCAAAATGAGATTATGAAATGAAAAATGCTACTTCCTCTAAAAAGAGAAGTATTTAATCAGGTGGTCCTTACTATAGTCCATTTATTCTAGCGAGGCATATTTGCACCGACTCGCAGCGGTGCCCTTTTAGCTCGGAAAAGTTTCATGATCTCTGATTGGTTGGACAAGATAATTCTAACCAATCAGCGATCAAGAAACTTCTCCGAGCTAAAAGGGGACCGCTGCGAGTCGGTGCAAATCTGCCTCGCTAAAAGAAATGGACTATAGTGCCCTAGATGCTACTTACAACTCACAGAGCTATGGAAAGAATAATGATGAGATTAACACTGATTAAAAAAAAAAAAAGCACCATTTATACTAGAGCAAACTTAAGTAGAGGATATTCTAACAACGTGTGAGAAAAAGAAATGAACGCGGTCAGGGCATACAATGAGAATGACAGATAATGGATAGACATTAAGAATAACAGAATAGGTCCATAGACATTGTAAGAGAAGCAGGGGAAGGAAGAGAAGACGGTGGATTGACGAATATAGCGTAAGCAGGACTACCTAAATGTATTGTTACTGTATTGAGTCCTAGGATATCAATTGTACTACCGGTCTCTCTCAAAAAATTCCTGGTATAAACTGCCTATTTATATTGAGAAAGAAAGAATTTGTTAGAAACTCACTCTCTCTCTCTCTCTCTCTCTCTCTCTCTCTCTCTCTCTCTCTCTCTCTCTCTCTCTCTCTCTCTCTCTCTCTCTCTCGATAAGTTTGGCTGCCTTCATTTCCGTTGTCTGCCTGAATGAAATCAATTGCACGACCGGTGCTGTTTCCCCGGATCAGTCATATGTCGTGCAGATAATCCATCTCTTGAGATGTATTTCGTCCGGATTTCAAAACATTCCAGATTGCTTGTCGGTGATTAAAAACACTTTTGTATTCGAGATGGAAAATTGACCTCTTGTGGAACTTTAGATAAACTCTTGGGTTAACTTTATTGGTTCTTGTTGTTGATAAGTCTTGAAAGTAAGGAACTTTTCTTTTGTCTCCCAGGTGATGGTTTTTTAATGGTTGCATTAAGCACACATACACACACAAACAAACACACACGCACACTACACACAAACACACATACACACGTACACTACACATACATACGTACACCACACACACATGCATACATCCATACTCACAAGATGCGTTCGCTTACTAGGGTTTAGTGCCATCATTCACACCGTGTAGCACATACTGTATAAAAGTTTAAAACCTACTCATGAATGGCAGAGGCAAGGGACAGTGACATTGCCCTAGCAAGCAGGACAATGCCCTAGAGATTGACCATATATTGTATAATACATATGCTCAACGCCCAAACCCCCTCTCCACCCAAGATAGGACCTGGGAGAGCCAAGCAATGGCTTCTGATGACTCATAAAGTAGACTTATAGGCTTCCTTAAAACCCCCATCCTTAGCTCACAAGGATGGTGAGGTTGCAGTAACCAAAGGAACTAGCGAATTTGAGCGTGACTCGAACCCTAGTCTGGCATACACCAGGCAAGGACGTTACCAACAGGCCACCACAGCCCTTAAGGATGCAGTTGTAAGAAAACTGGGTCCTTACAACTCCTTAGCTTAACTCTAGTTTTAGTTGTGGCCTGATTGGTAACGTCTCTGTCTGGTGTTTGCCAGACGGGGGTTCGAGGCCCGCTCAGACTCGTTAGTGCAATTAGTGTCTGCAACCTTACCATCCTTGTGAGCTAAGGTTGCGGGGTTTGGGGGAGCCTAAAGGTCTATCTACTGAGTCATCAGTAGCCACTGTCTGGCCCTCCCTGGTCCTAGCTTGGGTGGAGAGGAGGCTTGGGCGCTGATCATATAATATATGGTCAGTTTCTAGGGCATTGTCCTGATTGCTAGGGCAATGGCACTGTCCCTTGCCTCTGCCATTCATTTAAATCTTTAAACTTAACTCCCTTCCCCATTTCCTTTCGTTCATCTTTCTGTCCAAATTCCTCTTAACATTTTCTTTACAATGCAACTGAGGGAATTTCCTCAATTATATCTTGGTCTTGAACATTCCATACCCCTTAATGCCCTGTGTAATTTGTTCATACTTTTACCACTCAAAAATGCCCTCAGTAGTATGTTCATGTTACGACAATCAATAATGCATTCTGATACTTCATTTATGAATGTGAATAATGTTTGCCGAGGTAATAACAAGGCTAATTACTTTCTCTGTCTTTTCCAGGTAATTGATGCATGAGGGTCAATCTCGTGGTAAGTCTTTTTGCTATAGCATTTATTAGGCCGTCAGGCGTGGTGGCTATATCTTGACCTGACTTGTTCACATGGAAGGGGATGCGAGTGAGTCTGAATCCCGTTAGGAGTTCTAGGATTTCAGGATTTAAAAACTTGCAACGTTAGCGTTACATTTTATTCATTTTCATGCGCTACTGATGTTGTTTTTGTTCTTTTATTATTATTATTATTATTATTATTATTATTATTATTATTATTATTATTATTATTATTATTGTTGTTGTTGTTGTTATTGTTATAATTTTTTTATTATAATAGTAGATATGTCAGGATCAAATTAACCCCCATATATATATATATATATATATATATATATATAAATATATTTATATATATATATATATATATATATATCTTTTTAAGTATATTATATATATATGCATATATATACATATATATTTATACATATATATATATATATATGTATATATATATATGTATATATATATATATATATATATATAAATATATAAGTATATTATATATATAAGTATATTATATATATATATGTATATTATATATATGTTTATGTATATATATACATATATATATAAATATATAAGTATATTATATATATATATGTATATTATATATATGTTTATGTATATATATATATATATATATATATATATATATATATATATATATATATATATATATATCACCTCTAGATACGGGGTTTGTGCTGTTGAATTCATGTGTTCTAAATAGAATTAAATTATATTAGATGAGGGCAGTTATATAAATTGTGCAAGTGAAGATCATCTATTGCCAGTCTTATTAGACTAACAGAAAAAAGTTGCCAGTTATCGCTAGTACCAAGAACTAAGCTAGTGTACTTTTGCAGAGCACTGTACATTCTGTAGGGTACCGTATTCCGGACTTGAGAAAATTTCGTTGTAATATATCAGTTTACGATAGTCCATTTTGGCAGGTCTAAAGGCCCATAATCGAGATATGAAAAGATGTATTACCAGGCTTTTTGCGTCAGCTGCATAAATACGTGAAAATATTGTGAGCTATTGCAACATGAGTCTTGCAACATAAGTCCGCAAAATATTTCATCTTATCTTTCATGCAAGATCGCATTTTAAAGTAAATATTAATATTTCTTGTTTATTTCCCAAATAGTTTATTCTGAGATCACATTGTAGCAATTGCCTGTAATTACAAAGAACTCTGTAAAACATGTAGGTTGATGTGACCCTTAAGCAATGTAGGTACTGCAGATAGGGTAAGCCAAAGGCAGGCAGTTAATTCTAATATCCAGGCCTTCTCCATCATGAGGTTCAATACTACACAGTATTCTAGAATTTTTATTCCAGCTGTGACCAAGTTGTGGAATGATCTTCCTAATCGAGTGGTTGAATCAGTAGAACTTCAAAAGTTCAAAGTTGGAGCAAATGTTTTTATGTTGACCAGGGTGACATGAGTCTTTTTATAGCTTATATATGACATATCTGTTTTGACGCTGTTACTGTTTTTAGAATGATATATTGTTAATTTATTCTCATCTTATGTTTATTTCCTTATTTTCTTTCCTCGCTGTGCTATTTTTCCCTTTCGGAGACCTTGGGCTTATAACATCTTGTTTTTCCAACTAGGGTTGTAGCTTGGCTAGTAATAATAATAATAATAATAATAATAATAATAATAATAATAATAATAATAATAGTAAGCTCTGCCAATAAACAGTAGCCGGGCCTGGTTCCTGGGCAGTAGCGACCAGACCAGAGATCGTCAAGAGGGGAGAGAGGGAGGGGGAGGGGGAGAGGCTCTTGCATATGAGTTAATGAACTAATTTCAACTGGGCCAATCGAGGAGGTCTTTCTAAGGCTCCACTACAGAAAGTCTCTAGTTAAAGCAACAAATGGAAATCTGGCGATACAGACTAAGTCGTATCAGAGCACTTCGTTGCAGATTCGGCCAGAGAAGCCATACAGACACACACAACTAGCCCGGCGTGTGTGAGCGTTTGTGTGTGTGTATCCGTTGTTTGTTTTAATTGAACTGCTAGTTATGTTTGAAGGCTATTTCCAGAGATGATGTGTCAAGTTGATAATTAAGGCGCTTGCGGTTGCATTGCTTGTATGCTTTTCTCCGAAAAGACGGGATGGCAACTTGGTAATTAACTCTTTTGTGCTCTCATGTGTGTATGTGAATGTGCCCCCCCCCCCCCTCCCTCGAGAAAGATTGAATGTCAACATCGTAGCATCTATGTGGTCTTCGAAGAAATGGCAACTGAGCGTATTCTTATATTTTTTCGAAGACAAATGTGATGATTAACCTGGTTTGTGTGCGTTTACATAGCGTAAAATGACAGAGGCTGAAAGTGCTTTGATAGAGCCGTAAGTGCTTTGAAGCACATTGAATTTAGGGATAATTGTTCATGGCACCGTCCGTCAGATGGTTTAATTATACGTATGAGAGGATTCACGAGAGCGTCTTGCGTCACCTGTGCGTTCAAGTGACGCCTGGCGTCGCTTCATGCCTTGGCCGTCGGTCTCTCATTGAGGGAGGGGTAAAGTGGTTAATGAGTTTTGAAGTCAGCGTAGTTCAATTGTGGGTCGTTGAAGCGATGGCTGTCAATTAGAAGGATGCCTCTTCGTGAAATGACACACACACATACACAAACATATATATATATATATATATATATATATATATATATA
>NC_090766.1:44642294-44654794 GCF_036898095.1 Palaemon carinicauda | reverse complement strand
TAAAAAGTATTTGACAGCAAAGTGTCATAAAAGACGCAGATTATGTGGGTTAATTGACAGTAGGTCAGAGATTTGACAGTAATTGTTTAACAGTGCAGAGAAGAAGACAGAATTATTGTATAATTGTTTTCTTAAAGATTGAAGTTGACAGTTAATTAAGGTACTTCTGAAGAGTTGTGTCTGCAATGGTAAAGAAAATTCAATCTCTGCGTGGTAAAAGAAAAAAGGTATTTATACCTTTTAAATAATGAAAGTACATGATAAAATTCCATTATTTACATACGCAGGCAGGCAGTTAATTCTAATTGCTAAGCTACAACCCTAGTTGGGAAAGCAGGATGCTATAAACCCAGGGGCCCCAACAGGGAAAATAGCCCAGTGAGGAAAAGAAAAAAGGCAAAAAATGTTTTAAGAACAGTAACATTAAAATAGATAATTACTATATAAACTATAAAAACTTAAACAAAATAAGGGGAAGAGAAATAAGATCAAATAGTGTGCCCGACTGTACCCTTAAGCAAGAGAACTCTGATCCAAGACAGTGGAAGACCATGGTAGAGGCTATGGCACTACTCAAGACTAGAGAACCTATCCTTGATTAGAGAAATTTCCTATGTACCAACTGTGCAAAAAAGTTTTAATATATTCCAGAATCGCGTGTACTATTATTCTTTTTTTTTTTTTTTTTTTTTTTTTTTTTACTGTAAGCTTCAAACAATGTTCAAGTTCCATTCTAGTTTAGATTACAAGACAAACCTTTCTATAAGCCTCTCAATTAAAGTCTTCCCTTCGTCTTAATGTTATTCTTTGCACAAGCCGAAGTGTATAAGCATGCTTTTCAACGCATTCCAAATGTTTGTTTGTTTGTATGATTATAATTTACCCCTCCAAGGGTAATCTTCAGACTTAACTACCTATTTTGTCCGTAGGGTTGGTGCCATCAGTGTCCCTCTCGCGGGGTACTGTAGGCATTTACTTGAGGGTCCTAGCGCTGTTCTTTCGGCCCCGTAGCAGCATTTTTCTCTGTGCTTCTACTCAACCTCTGTTCCCTAATCCTTCTTGGTTTCCATCCGATTTTAACTTTAAACTTCCATTATAGCTGCAGGGTTGATTGGCCTTACAGGCCCCATCGACAGTCTATATTGCACAGATTCTTTAATTTTTTTTTTTTTTTTTTGAGACAAGATTGTGTTTTTACGCCATTTTTAAAGCCTGTTTTTTATTTATTTTTTCCAGACAAGATAGAGTATGTTTATACGCATTTTCGTTTTTTTTTTTTTTTTGAGATAAGGTAAAGTATGTTTTTACGCCACGTTTAAAGCATTTTTTTTCTTTAACAAAAAAACATTTTCAAGCGAACCAGTTTCTCCTTTTATTGATTCGTGTTTCCCCGCCCAACAGACTTCGTATTGATTTTGTTTCCTTTTACATGCTATGAATCATAGAAGGTACAGAAATGATAAGTGGTCTTGGTTCTATAGTTCTACGCAGGTGTTCGTTGTCAACCTAGAAAAATGTTCTCTGCATCTATCTGTTCTCTGAACACAGAGAGAGAGAGAGAGAGGAGAGAGAGAGAGAGAGAGAGAGAGAGAGAGAGAGAGAGAGATTTGAATATTTCAATAATTTCTTGCGCAGCCAAAGCTGTCGTGTAAAACTAATACGAGAGAGAGAGAGAGAGAGAGAGAGAGAGAGAGAGAGAGAGAGAGAGAGAAAATATTTTCCAATCTCAGTGGTCTCAGAATTACTGAGGGCCCTTCGGTTTCAACTATTTTGTTATACGTTTAGACAAAGCTCCGATCAATACTGTTATAATAACCCCTTCTATCCCTTCCCTCCTAGCTACAACCCACTACATTTGACTAACCACCAAATCTTTGCCCTCAGATCAACCAAAGGCGTTAATTATATAAGAAACGGCCAAATATCAAACTTTTTCTCACTTATCTCGCAGAGAGAGAGAGAGAGAGAGAGAGAGAGAGAGAGAGAGAGAGAGAGAGAGAGAGAGAGAGAGAGAGAGAGGGGGGGGGGTTTATTGAATTAATTCTTGATTAAGATATGAACAGATTCCTATGTTAAAACAGAGATTTTTTGTTTGTTTGTTTTCTGACATCGAAAATACTTGCTCAGTATTTCACTATGTTCAAATGTAGTTATTGTTGATAACAAAATTTCCTATAAGGAGGCTAATTATATTTGTTAATTTGGCTTGTTTTACGTTGGTCCTCAATTACTAAACTCGCTGATTACCATTCTAGGTTCTGACAATTATACAATTAGCCTCCTGGCTATAGTCAAATCTTTTTAGCGAGGCAGATTTGCACCGACTCGAAGGGGTGCCCTTATAGTTTGACGTTGTTACTGTTTTTAGAATGATTTATTGTTAATTTGTTCTCTTCATTTATTTATTTCCTTATTTCCTTTCCTCACTGGGCTATTTTTCCCTGTTGGAGCCCCTGGGCTTATAGCATCTTGCTTTTCCAACTAGGGTTGTAGCTTGGATAGTAATAATAATAATAATAATAATAAAAGTTTCCTGATCGCTGATTGGTTGGACCAGATAATTTTAACGAATCAGATAGCAGTAAACCTTTCCGAGCTAAATGGGCACCGCTGCGAGTCGGTGCAAATCTGCCGCACTAAAAAGAATTGACTATAGTACAGTGGTAGCGTGTTCGCGTAGTATTCGCATGGAAGCAGATCGATCCCAGCCTTGGATCGTGACTTTAAATCTGTTTACTGGGGAGGCCACTGCTGTAATTAGGCACCACAGCAAATGAAAACAGACTCCTTTAACCTCTACGTTTACAGAATTCTTTCATTATGGGATAGAATAAAGATATTTTCATCATTGAAAGCCAAGAGAAGTTTAGAAAAGTTTAATTCAAGAAAGGTACAACAGAGAAGAAATGAATAGGGGTAGATTGCCTTGTGTTGGCTATTGTTAGAAAGTTATTTTTATATAATATAATTTATCTGTATTTCGTTATTTCGTAATTTTTATTTATATATTTGTTAGCTGTAGTCATTCTGGAAACGAAAATCTTTGTATGACGTTGCTTGAATAAATTCAGCACTACTGAATTACTACTGAATTTTGTCTTCTCAGTTTGAGGAAAATGAAAATGATTTGCAACTCTGTAAATCTTCCGATCCAATACGTATCCAATTTTTATATCTGATAAAAAATTTATGATAAAAATAATTCAAATGTAGATGAAAATTAATATTGTAGCCACGTTGGCAATTCAAACAATCGCAAGAGCGTACTCTACGTCGCATGTGAATGAGCTGAACCCTATAATTATGCATTACTCATACATAGTTTTCATTTCTCTGATGTGTTTCTATCATGATTCCATTCGCAGTCGAAGACAGAGCCTGGAGTACCGACCGTCAGACATACGATTACACGCATGCACCTCGCAAGTTTGTACCCTGTAGCACACTGCCTCAGTTCCTCACCGCATTAAACGCTTCAACAGTTCCGAGCTGTTCATCAAATTGTTTTTACGCGTATTTTAGTATATCAATACGCTGCCACAATTCCAGGCCGTTGAATTATGTCTACTCGGATTTATTGGCGTTCACGATGCCGCTGTTCCCCGCCATTTAACCCTTTCACTCCCAATGGACGTACCGGTACGTTCTTGCAAAACACTGTTATTTACATGGTTTTGCATGTTTTGATATCTTTATGAGAAACTTCAGGCATTTCCCAAAAGAATGACACCAACTTGACCTCTCTATGATAAAAATTAAGGCTGTTAGAGCAATTAAAAAAAAAGATATCGCAAAATGTGCTTGAAAGTTCAACATACCTCGTAATTCTTTTCTGTTTCAACACATCCATAGTTTCGGACGAACCGAATTTAGATATTTTTTGTATTGGGGCTTTTGTAGCCATTTTTTCTATTTGCTTGTGTTAAGCCTTTATTGGTCAATAAATGATTTCATTTTCTTGTCGTTTTATCGTCCTTATGCTGAACCTCTCTTGGCCTACTTTTCTTTTCTCAAAGACCTGTGATAATTGATGATAATTATTTTACATGTTAATTACATTTTTTGGTGCCTGTAAAAGTTCCTACAAGTGTAAATACAATTGATAAAGTCTTAGAGATTTATTGATATTGGAATTTATTCAACTGACGTTAATCAAAAAGAGAAAAATATTAAATACATCGATATTTCTTTTTTCATGAGTGACAGTCACCGCGTTAAATTAGAATATAATGTTCCAGATAGAACGTTATTCCTTTTTACCCGTGAAATTGTTTACTACTTAACTGTCATCAATTCTATCACGATGCAAAACGAAAAAGTGAAAACATGAATGATGATTTTAGATTTATCTGTTATTTAGTAAGAAGATAGACCATATATCGGGATATTCGTAAACAATTGTCACAAGAGAATCGCTTCCATAGATGCATACTGCTGCCATTGATGCGTACTGCTGCCATTGATGCGTACTGCTGCCATAGATGCATACTGCTGCCATAGATGCGTACTGCTGCCATAAATGCATACTACTGCCATAGATGCATACTACTGCCATAGATGCATACTGCTGCCATAGATGCGTACTGCTGCCATTGATGCGTACTGCTGCCATTGATGCGTACTGCTGCCATAGATGCGTACTGCTGCCATAGATGCGTACTGCTGCCATTGATGCGTACTGCTGCCATTGATGCGTACTGCTGCCATTGATGCGTACTGCTGCCATAGATGCGTACTGCTGCCATAGATGCATACTACTGCAATAGATGCGTACTGCTGATAGATGCATACTGCTGCCATAGATGCATACTACTGCCATAGATGCGTACTGCTGCCATAGATGCATACTGCTGCCATAGATGCATACTACTGCCATAGATGCATACTGCTGCCATAGATGCATACTACTGCCATAGATGCGTACTGCTGCCATAGATGCATACTACTGCCATAGATGCATACTGCTGGCCTCTAAGATATCCCTCTTTTTTTTTTTTCCTTCTACTATTTCTCCTAAGATGGATCTCGGAGACGAATGGCATCCCTACCCCTGTTTAGAGCCGTGTGGTTCTAAATCCGTAAATGATAACGAGACATCGTTACAATCTCTACTCAATTGTGGCGAAGAGAGCGAGTTGCCGTAGGAGGGATTACCTGGAAATGAGGAGAAAATCTAAGCGGATTCACGTAATGAAATTAAATGTCTGGTGGAGGCAGATGTGAATCCTTCTCCGGAAGGAGGAATTTGATGACCTAATTATGTAAGGTCAGATGTCGTTTGACTTGCGGCTTATCATCATTCGGGTCAGAAAAATAAAGTATTAACGATAGTAATCGTTCCGGGGTGTGCATTTCTTGAACATTTTTTTGTTTTGAATAAAAATGGAAAGCGTAAAATCCTAACATTTTTAATAATTATTTTTTTTTTTCTTTTTTTTTTTAATTGGTTACATAAAAGTGCACAGGGTAAAGTCCTAACATTTCTAATGATTTTAAATAGTCTTCTTTTTAATTTTTGCGTTTTTGAAGATATTTTTCCATAAAAATGGATCAAGTAAAATCTGTAAATTTTTCATAATTATAGATATTCAGAAAAACGATAGAAATAACTACTCATGTGACCTGACTTGACCCCATTTTAGATTATGATGACAAATCCTTAGGATGTTGTGCCTTTCGGTGGTTTCGCCAGAAGATTGTTGTTGTAACAGACAACCCCTGACTGGGCCTCAATACATAACAATTGTTTCTATTCTCATCGGCAAACAGAGTCACCGAACACCTGCGCTGACACATTTGCTGCTAAGGTCACCAGTATGTAGTCTCTAAGGTCCATGGACTTATAGATTACATACTATCTCCATTGCATTACTAAAAGGAGTTGATTGCTTATTAAATATGAATTATGCTTGTTTTCGAGTTGAGGTTGCACACTGTTTACTATACGACTGGCTGTGCATTTCAGATGACAAAGTATCCAATTTTGATATTGCCAGTATTTTAGATGTAATATATACAGTATATATATATAGATATATATATATATATATATATATATATATATATATATATATATATATTATATTTATGTATGTATATATATATATATATGTATAATTTATACATAGTTGTATAGTGTATATATATATATATATATATATATATATATATATATATATATACATACACATACACACACAGTATGCACACTATATGCATATCTAAATATGTATATATTTACGATATATATATATATATATATATATATATATATATATATATATATATATATATATATATAATCTGTATATATATATATATATACCTATCATGTATGTAAACAAGTATATACCGTATATACAGCATTTAAGTATATTTATGTATGCATATATATGTATTTATATATATATATATATATATATATATATATATATATATATATATATATATATATATATGCATGTGTGTATGTGTATGCATATATATGTGCGTGCGCGTGTCTGTGCGTGTGGAGGCGGCAAAAGGAGTAAAATACAAGAATAATCATTTGAGAAATGTCCTGTGTTAATCCAGAAACGTGTAATTCACCAGGCGAAGCGCTTTGGCGAATCCAAGCATTGTGTCTCGAGTTGCCGTCACCTGAGCTTCCTTTAATTACCACACCTTAGGTAAAGCCACTTAAGCTAATGCGCTGATGTTCGTAATTAGAGATCGCCTTCTCATGCAGAATATTGCCCTTTGGCCCCCGTGGGTTTTACCTGGCTCAAGAATTTATTTATATTAAGGAATCTCTCTTCTGTTGGGTTTTGTTTTAAGAATCTCTCTTCGGCATCTAGTGTCTTTCGAGCGTCTGTTCGTCCCATAGCTGCGCCTACTTTTTAGCCTTTTTTTCCGTTAAGCTTTTTTATTTTTGTTTAAGGCTTGCTTCATACGAGTTGTTTTATGCTGTGGTGGCCGATGTGGTAACCTCCCTGACTGATGAACGCCAGACTGGGGTTCGAGTCCCGCTCCAACTCAATAGTTTCTTTCGTCGCTACAACCTCACCATCTTTGTGAACTAAGGATGGGGTGTTGGGGGAAGCTTACAGGCCTATCTGCTGAGTCATCAGCAGCTATTGCCTGGCCCTCTTTGGTCCTAGCTTGGGTGGAGAGGGGGTTTGTGCGCTGATCAGTCTCTAGGCATTGTCCTGCTTGATAGGGCAGTGTCACTGTCCCTTGTCTCTGTCATTCATGAGTGGCATTTAAACCAAACCTTTAAGCCAAATCTTGTTTTGTCCGTGAAGATGGATTATTATTATTATTATCTAAGCTACAACCAGAGTTGGAAAACCAGGATGCTATAAGGCCAAGGGTTCCAACGGGGAACCAGATAGCATAGTTTGCCTGAGTGTACCCTCAAGCAAGAGAACTGTACCCCAAGACAGTGGAAGACCATGGTACAGAGGCTGTGGCACTACAAGAGAACAATGGTTTGGTTTGATTTTGGAATGTCCTCCTAGAAGGAAGAGCTGCTTACCGTAGCTAAAGTCTCCTACCCTTACTAAGAGATGAGTATACACTGAAGAATTACATTGCTGTAGTTAACCCCTTGAGCTGAGTAGATTGGTTTGGTGAAATTAGTGCACTTCAACGCTGACTCCATCTCCGGGACATATGGTACAAATTCTATTTATAAAATCTATTAAAATTAAAATGTAATCTATTGGTGATACTTAGGTTATTATAATAATTCGGAATCGTTTATTCTAGATTTAATTAATTGTGTTAATTGGCATATTTCGCGTAGATTTTTTTTTTTTTTTTTTTTTACTCGTCAAAGATATTGAGCATAGTTTGTGAATAAATCCATAGATATTTGGATTTGACGATTCTTTTGAGATATTGTACGCTCTGCTTCTCCTCATATCTGAATACTGGTACCAACAGCCTTCTCTAGTAAAAATTTCATTGGCATTCAACATTGTATAACTATTTTTTCATCTACGATCGATTTCCTTCATATCAACCCAAGAGAAGTAGGATGAAGCTGATGTCTTTTACCGGTTAGAGATCCAACCAGCGTTTGGTCCCTCATTTTCCATGCTGGTTTTGGTTTCAAGTAAAGGCGTTATGCGTTATGAATAACGTTGACTTAAACACCCCCCCCCCCTCCTTTCCCCATTTCAACCCAGTTCCCCAAACGAAGTGCTGCGGTGAAAGCCTTTCGTGTTTTTCTTTCATTTTTTCTTTTTTTTTTGTTGAATAGCAGTTAATTGAAGCGTTTCAAATCTTCCGCCTTATTTCGGGAACCCGGAGTCTGTTTTTCAGAGGTTGAATTCGGCCAAACTAGTTCGTTTGATGTGTTCTGATCTTGTTTTTGAACTCTTTTTTGAAGTGTCCCTCTTCTTCTTTCCTCGACTGGAAAGAAGGTTGAAGTGTTCATGATTCGGAGAAATAAGCGCTCAGCCAAAGAGTCTTTTCAGGGTTGCGACAGAGAATCCTAATTGCGCATCAATAGACCTATATATGGATATGGAAGGATAATTATTCTGACATACATAATCCTTTGGCAGGAAAACGACATTACTCCGTCACCGTAATCCTTTCGGGAGTCTTGTACGGGGTACTAAGTGAGGTGCACTGTAAGCATTAGTAAAAGCTTTTTGGAGCATCCTTTCGAACCATAGTGGCACTTACTTTATAGCCTTCTGGATTTTTCCTTCCCCTATTCCTTTTATTTCTTTGTATGCAAGTAATCTCTTCAACTCGTCTTAGTGAGGCTCCCAGGTCTCTCCTCCCAACTACAAGGCACCGAATAGTCTCCCCGGACCCTGGTAACGTTGATACTTGCTTGTATTTTGTCATATATTGATCTGGATATTAATCTCTGGTTCCGTAGATCAGCTTGTTCTTTATGCCAGTTGCATAAGATAATTCATTATACAGATCATCCATTGCTTTCAGATCTCCATAGGCTGTAACGTTTTTAATACCTACTTGTATTTCTTCATATCCTGATCTGGATATTAATCTCTGGTTCCGTCGTTCAGCTTGTTCTTTATGCTTGTTGCATAAGATTCTTCATTCTTCATCCATTGCTTTCAGATCTTCATAGGGTGTACCATCCTGTACGTAGTACTATAGTCAATTCTTTTTAGTGAGGCAGATTTCCACAGAGTCGCAGGGGTGCCCTTTTAGCTCGGAAAGGTTTCCTCCTCGCTGATTGGTTGGACGAGATCATTCGAACCAATCAGATAGCAGGAAACTGTACCGAGCTAAAAGGGCACCGCTGCGAGTAAATGCAAATTATTATTATTATTAAGCTACAACCCTAGTTGGAAAATCAGAATGCTATAAGCCCAGGGGCTCCAACAGGGAAAATAGCCCAGTGAGGAAAGGAAACAAGGACAAATAAAGTAATTCAAGAAGAGTAACAACATTAAAATAAATATCTTCTATATAAACTATGAAAACTTTAACAAAACAAGGGGAAGAGAAATAAGATAGAACAGTGTGCCCGAGTGTACCCTCAAGCAAGAGAATTCTAACCTAAGAGAGTGGAAGACCATGGTACAGAGGCTATGGCACTACCCAAGACTTGAGAACAAGGTTAGATTTTGGAGTGTCCTTCTCCTAGAAGAGCTGCTTACCATAGCTAAAGAGTCTCTTCTACTTTTATCAAGAGGAAAATGGCCACTGAACAATTACAGTGCAGAAACCCCTTGAGTCAAGAAGAATTGTTTGGTAGTCTCAGTGTTGTCAGGTGTGTGAGGACAGAGGAGAATATGTAAGACTATTCAGTGTGTGTGTAGGCGAAGGGAAAATGTTTCGTAACCAGAGAGAAGAATCCAATGTAGTACTGTCTGGCCAGTCAAAGGACCCCATTACTCTCTAGCCGCTAGCGGTCGTATCTCAACGGGTCTATCTGCTGAGTAATCAGCAGCCATTGCCTGGCCCTCCTTGGTCCTAGCTTTGGTGGAGATGGAGCTTGGGTGCTAATCATATAAATGGTCAGTCAATAGGGCACTGTCCAGCTTGACAAGGCAATGTCACTGTCCCTTGCCTCTGCCATTCACGAGTGTTTAAACTACAAACTCTTCGTTTTGAATGATCCACTAAAAAGGAAATGACAAACTGTACGAAACTTGACAAAAGAAGAATTATTGAATTGTCTTAAATTAAGAACACGGGTGATATGCTGTAAGTTTGTGCATTCAAGCTATTTAAAGGTTTTAAAGGTCGCTCATGAATGGCAGAGGCAAGGGACAGTGACATTGCCCTAGCAATCAGGACAATGCCCTAGAGACTGACCATATATAATCAGCGCCCAAGCCTCCTCTCCACCCAAGCTAGGACCAGGAAGGGCCGGGCAGTGGCTGCTGATGACTCAGCAGATAGACATATAGGCTCCCCCAAACGCCCCACCCTTAGCTCACAAGGATGGTAAGGTTGCAGACACTAATGGCACTAACGAGTCCGAGCGGGACTCGAACCCCCGTCTGGCAAACACCAGGCAGAGACGTGACCAATCAGGCCACAGCAACCTATTTAATCACGTCTAGTTAGATGAACATATATCTTCTTTTGAATGAAGCTATCGCATGATACTTGCTTCATTTATAATTCATAGTACCCGGCCATTGACCGGTAACACTCGCAACCACTTGCGTAACGCGTTTACGCCACTATTCCCTTTGCTCTCTCTCTCTCTCTCTCTCTCTCTCTCTCTCTCTCTCTCTCTCTCTCTCTCTCTCTCTCTCTCTGATTTTTTATTTTTCTTCTAATTATGTCACCAGGTGTGGAAGGGGGCTGTGGGAGCAGGGTGCTCTCATTCTCAAAATTTTGAAATTCTCCACATTACCTTTGTCTAGCCCGTGGTCTTCCCCTGTTGCGGGGGAGGAGAATCGACTTCCTAGTCCTTTACAGTACTGCACCTTTAAGGTAGTGGCGTCGTCGCTGGTACTGTGCCACACTCGAGACAGTAAGGTACGAAACTCTCTCTCTCTCTCTCTCTCTCTCTCTCTCTCTCTCTCTCTCTCTCTTCATACCCACATTCTCTCTTGATCCAATGCACCATGTAGAACCTTCGAGCTCCGTCATTGTAATTCAAATCGTTCGTCCAGAAACCAGTTGAAGTTTAGCTACCAGAGATATCTCATGTACAGTCACTCAAGTGAATTATTACTACAATATTACATATAAATGAGTGAAACGTTAAAATTGCTAGTTACTAAGTAACCTATATCAATACTTCCGGTGATTAATCTATTATATAATTAAGATAATTTAAAGAAAGCGGGCAGCGGCCAGTGTTTACTACCAGTAAGCACTGGCTGTTCTGTTTCATATGCCAAGGCGTACGGTTTGTATCTAGGTAACAAGCGCGAACTCCCCCACCCGCCCCCATCATAACACCCGCTGGCTTTCCTGCTGCTTTGAAAGTGCTTATGTCAAGGGGAATAAAGAGTGTGTTCGCTTTTGAGAGAGAGAGAGAGAGAGAGAGAGAGGAGAGAGAGAGAGAGAGGAGAGAGAGAGAGGACGGGTCCTACTAGATGATGGTTGAAGTGGATGCTAGGAGCTTAGTCAATGTGGCGGAAGGAGACAAGAAGGGAAAGAAAAGTATGTCTCTCTCTCTCTCTCTCTCTCTCTCTCTCTCTCTGTACCCTCGCGTCACAGACCGAACGAGGAGCAGATGGCTGCATTCCTAACTAGAAAAGCACACAGAGTGCAGACCTCCACCACGACAGCTTATTCCTCGAATCAGCTTGTCTTAGGGATAATGCGGGTCGAACATTTGCTCGACTTTGTCCTTAACCTTTGACCTAGGACTTTAAAAAATTGAATCACTTCCACGTCTCAACATGATAATTAATCCCTGAAAGAAATTTCATTACTGAGAAAAATAATGGCCAGGAAGTTGTTCACAAAGAAAGAGGTAAAAACATAACCTCCTCCCAAATTTATTGGCAGATTTAAAGATTGGGAATGCCTCTTGTTACCCAAGTAGAAAATTATGAGCGTAGCTGTTAGCCGACTGTTGTGGGTCGCAGCGTGGGGGGAAGCGAAAACCCGATGAGGAGGAGGTGAAACCATTCTCTCTCTCTCTTTCTCTCTCTCTCTCTCTCTCTCTCTCTCTCTCTCTCTCTCCTCTCTCTCTCTCTCTCTCTCATACACGAAATTGGGATAGTTAATTGGATTTATTTATTTTCTCAATTCAAATTGACTCTGATATTCTCAATTTTGATAAATCTCAATCAATTTTAACCTAATGAAATGAAAACATTGTTTTGTACATTTTTCTTCCTATATTACTGTGTATACTTGTGTGTGTGTGTATATATATATATATATATATATATATAGTATATATATATATATATATATATATATATGTATATATATATATATATATATAATATAGTATATATATATATATATATATATATATATATATATATATATACATATATATATGGTATATATATATAATAGATAGATAGGTTTATAAATTTATTAGGTAT
>NC_090766.1:44612090-44622090 GCF_036898095.1 Palaemon carinicauda | reverse complement strand
AAATTAAGCAATAACCGAAGTTATGGATCGTAACTTTTACACGAGTGATTAACGCCAGGCGAGGCGTTTAAAAACACCTCCAAATTATTGCAACTTATATTCTAATGGTTTTTAAATAGACTCGTTAAAATGCAGGTCTGGTTTCATTAAGGACCAAGTCCACAAATGATGCTAATGAAGGATCTAAATAAAAAGGGTCTACCTGGATGTGCTGTTCCTCTCTCACGGGTTGAGTCTAATCAACATTTTCCATTCCCGGTTATATTCAGCATTTTGCACAGTCCTAAATCTATTCCACATTTTGCAAGGTCCTGAATCTATTCAACATTTTGCAAAGTCCTTAATCTATTCAACATTTTGTAAGGTCCTGATTCTATTCCTCAATTTGCAACGTCTTGAATTTATTCCACATTTTGCAAGGTCCTGAACCTATTCCACATTTTGCAGTTCTGAATCTATTCAACGTTTTGCAAGGTCCTGAATCTATTCAACATTTTGCAAGGTCCTGAATCTATTCAACATTTTGCAATGTTCTGAATCTATTCAAAATTTTGCAAAGTCCTTGATCTATTCAACATTTTGCTAGGTCCTGATTCTATTCCTCATTTTGCAACGACTTGAATCTATTCAACATTTTGCAAGGGCCTGAATCTATTCAACATTTTGCAAGGTCCTGAATCTATTCAACATTTTGCAAAGTCCTTGATCTATTCAACATTTTGCTAGGTCCTGATTCTATTCCCCATTTTGCAACGACTTGAATCTATTCAACATTTTGCAAGGACCTTAATCTATTCAACATTTTGCAAGGACCTTAATCTATTTAACATTTTGCAAAGACCTTAATCTATTCAACATTTTTCAAAGTCCTTGATCTATTCAACATTTTGCTAGGTCCTGATTCTATTCCCCATTTTGCAACGACTTGAATCTATTCAACATTTTGCAAGGACCTTAACCTATTCAACATTTTGCAAGGACCTTAATCTATTCAACATTTTGCAAAGACCTTAATCTATTCAACATTTTGCAAGGACCTTAATCTATTCAACATTTTGCAAAGACCTTAATCTATTCAACATTTTGCAAGGACCTTAATCTATTCAACATTTTGCAAAGACCTTAATCTATTCAACATTTTGCAAGGACCTTAATCTATTCAACATTTTGCAAAGACCTTAATCTATTTAACATTTTGCAAAGACCTTAATCTATTCAACATTTTGCAAGGACCTTAATCTATTTAACATTTTGCAAAGACCTTAATCTATTCAACATTTTGCAAGGACCTTAATCTATTCAACATTTTGCAAGGACCTTAATCTATTTAACATTTTGCAAAGACCTTAATCTATTCAACATTTTGCATGGACCTTAACCTATTCAACATTTTGCAAAGACCTTAATCTATTCAACATTTTGCAAGGCCCCGATTCTACTCGACATTTTGAACAGTCCTGATTCTATTCAGCATCTTGCACGACCATGTTTCCATGCACTAACTTGTTTCAATTAAAAAAAAATTACGCCAACTTATTTGCATTTAACAGAGGTCACAACTCGGTTTCCATTCAAAATTAGTGACAACATTCTTCCTCTCGACATTTTGGAAAACCCTGTTTGATTTGCTATTCACTATTCTCATTCACAAATGTCTTATTATTTCTTGTTGTCTTTTTGACAATTTCTCCCATTTACAAACTACCGGTGCTTTTAGATTGGACTTAATTTCATGCAGTCGGGTCACATGTTCCAGAACTGGGCCTGGAAGACCATACAGCACTCAATGGTATTATTATTATTACTTGCTAGGCTACAACCCTAGTTGGAAAAACAGGATGCTATAAGCCCAGGGGCTCCATCGGGGAAAATAGCCAAGTGAGGAAAGGAAACAAAGAAAAATAAAATTTTTAAGAGGAGTATCTTCTATATAAACTATAAAAACTTTAACAAAACAAGAGGAAGAGAAACACGATAGAAGGGCGTGCCCAAGTGTACCCTCAAGCAAGAGAACTCTAACCTAAGACAGTGGAAGACTATGTATGGTACAGAGGCTATGGCACTACCCAAGACTAGAGAACAATGGTTTGATTTTGGAGTGTCCTCCTCCTAGAAAAGCTGCTTACCATAGCTAAAGAGTCTCTTCTACCCTTACCAAGAGAAAAGAAGTAACTGGAACAAAACTCCGCACTTCCAAAATTAAATAAAAATCTAAGAGATTGAAGCAAAGATAAAACAGAAAGCTAAAAAGAGGGTGCAGTGAGGGTTCCAAAGAAACGCGGCAAAGAACATCCATTACTGATGGTTGTTTGGGTCAAGACCATTTTACCCACATCGTTTCCTTTTTCCCTTTCCATAAACATGATCCATTTTCTAAAAGATGAATAATTTTTCCGTCAATTTCTACTGTACTTCATCTTTGTCAGAGCCTAAAACACATTTAGGTCTCTGGTCTCCTAAGTAAACGTTTTCGCCTTTTACACACAAACTTGAGCCGTTCTAAATTGCCTCAATCCCTTCATCAGAGATACTTAACTTTCACTACTCTAGACTCTTATAATTTGCCATTCCAATACTATTAACATAATAAAGCTGTTTATAGTTTACATATGATATATTCATCTTATTATTATTCTTAAACCTTTTTATTTTTTCATCGTTTCCTTTCCTCACTGGGCTATTTTCTCTGTTGGAGCCCCTGGGCTTATAGCATTCTGCTTTTCCAACTAGAATTGTAGCTTAGCAATTGATAATGATAATAATAATAAAATAGGTTCGTACTTCGTAGAAAAAAAATCAAAGAAAAATAACAAGAATGACAACATATCCCCGAAATCTCAAACAAGTATTAACATTTAAATGATAAATACATAAATAACACCACAAAGCCAAACAAACGAGAGAGAGAGAGAGAGAGAGAGAGAGAGAGAGAGAGGAGAGAGAGAGAGAGAGAGAGAGAGAGAGAGCGTTAAGGTAACAAGGGCTGTCAATCAAGTAGTCAGCCATTCCCAGCAGGGTAGCTCACACCCGCTGACAATGACGCCCAAAAACCACAAAAGATTTTCTCGACCTGTCACTTTCCACGTCTGACCAGCCTCCCTGGACAAAATGACTTACGCAGAGCGTGAATCGGTGTTAATTGCCTAGATAAAGCCGGTAGGAAAATATTACATGCGTGGATAGACATACCCTCCTGCGATCACGTATACACCAACACACACACACACACACATATATATACTATAGTCCATTTATTTTGGCGATGCATATTTGCACCGACTCGCGGCGGTGCCCTTTTAGCTCGGAAAAGTTTCTGGAACGCTGATTGGTTGGACAAGATAATTCTCGCCAATCAGCGATCAGGAAACTTTTCCGAGCTAAAAGGGCACCGCCACGAGTCGGTGCAAATATGCATCGCTAAAAGAAATGGACTATAGCTTGCCTACTAGTAATAATAATAATAATAATAATGAAGATTATGCTAATTCCCGCTGAAGCCTGGATAATCCAGTCGTGTGATGCTAATTAAAAGTAATTCTCTCACCCCCCCCCCCCCCCCCCCCCAAGATAATGCCTGACTCTACTAAGACACCAAACATTTTACGAGTCTCCCTCTAATACAAACACCGAGTTCTGGTCATCTATAAAAACTTTTTCCGAGTGAGTTTTTTTTTTCTTTCACGACCTACACGAATGCCCAGGTCGTAAAACACTGACAGGTCTATTCAGTATTTCTTCCGACTCTCCCCTTTGATACAAAAAAAAAAAAAATACAAAGTGACAATTCTCTCTCTCTCTCTCTCTCTCTCTCTCTCTCTCTCTCTCTCTCTCTCTAAGATAAACACTATTAAGCTAAGTGGAATAGAAGTGTAGCTAGCAACGAATAGAATAAAGATAATAACTATAACTATTAGTGCTAGTGCAACAACAACAACAACAATAACAACAACAATTCTTTACAGATTCTCCTCTGTCCTCATACACTTGACAACACTGAGATTACCAAACAATTCTTCTTCACCCAAGGGGTTAACTACTGCACTGTAATTGTTCAGTGGCTATTTTCCTCTTGGTTTTCAGTGGCTATTTTCCTCTTGGTAAGGATAGAAGAAACTCTTTAGCTATGGTAAGCAACTCTTCTAGGAGAAGGACACTCCAAAATCAAACCATTGTTCTCTAGTCTTGGGTAGTGCCATTGCCTACGTACCATGGCTTTCCACTGTCTTGGGTTAAAGTTCTCTTGCTTGAGGGTACACTCGGGCACACTATTCTGTCTAGTTTCTCTTCCTCTTGTTTTGTTAAAGATTTTATAGTTTTTATCGGAAATATTTATCTTAATGTTGTTACTAGACTTAAATTTTATTTTTCTTTATTTCCTTTCCTCACTAGACTATTTTCCCTGTTGGGGCCCCTGGGCTTATAGCATCCTGCTTTTCCAACTAGGGTTGTAGCTTAGCATTTAATAATAATAATAATAATAATAATAATAATAATAATAATAATAATAATAGTGAGTTTTACAACAATCATCACCAACTACTTATGACAAGCAAACAATTATGTTAGGCTCTTGATTATACAGAACACGAGGCAACGGTGTAATTAAACACCTCCAGGTGCTTAGATAAATTATCAACAGAAATGATCAGATATTAATCAAAACCGAGGTTTCTCTCAAGTTTCTCTCAAGTTGTTTTTTATAACACCAATCATATTGACAATATCTATAGTCATTTACACATTTTTCTTCTTCTTCTTCTTCTTCTTATTATTATTATTATTATTATTATTATTATTATTATTATTAATAGCCACACTACAACACTAGTTGGAAAAGCAAAATGCTATAAGCCCAAGGGCTCCAACAGGGAAAAATAGCCCAGTGAGGAAAGGAAATAAGGAAATAAATAAATGATGAGAATAGATTAATAAAAAAATCATTCTAAAAACATTAACAACGTCAAAACAGATATGTCCTATATAAACTATTAACAACGTCAGAAACAGATATGTCATATATAAACTATAAAAAGACTTATGTCAGCCTGGTCAACATAAAAACATTTGCTCCAACTTTGAACTTTTTTAAGTTCTACCGATATTAGAAACTGACGTTACAATTGTAATTATCATTCATTATGAAAAGGTTTTTCGTGATATTCAATGTCTGTAAAGTAAGACTCTTAATGAATTTTTTTAAAATTAATTTCTTACGATGCACAAAAATATTTGAATGTTTTCACTCATTTTTATAAATAACTTTGTCAAAATATAAAAAAAGATAAAAATACCAAATTGATTAAGAATTCTTCATGTATATTTTTAATGACACTAATGTTCTTACAATTCCCACGTTTATCTAAAGACTGTCATTCAAATGTATTTATTTCAGGAAAAAAAAAATCAACTAGAAGCCAATGTTTACAACGGCATCGCATCACACACCGCTTAACGTCTTAGAACATCAAATGAATGAAGCCCTGTGTAAAATCTCAAGTCATGAATGGGATCAGATACCCGGCCCCCATAAAATCATTCCACTTATCAAATTAGAACTGGGATTAGACGAACATTAAACACGGCCGCTTAATCTGAGAGCCATCCTAAACCCCGCTAATCAGCTTAGATCAGAGGTGTCCAATTTCCCCACCAAGGAAAAGAAAAAAGAAGAAAAACACTAAGGACCCCCTTTTAGGAACCCTGCTACTCCGTCGCGAGGAGGTGAGGACATCCTTGACTTGTCCCACATCTCCCGAGGGGTCCGTCGGCTAGTCTGGTCGTCTTGCCCAATGACCCAGTTACAAAGGACGCCCTGGGTAGTTGATGAAACGCCTTAGAGAAAGAGGAGGGGCCAAAAAAGAGATGCCGGATGGGATTGAGGCAAAACTGAAGAGGACATTTCAAGTGTCTATAAAGATTGAACTACAGATAATTCCTTACAAGGAGGTGCTTTGTCCTATTCCTATATGAGAGAGAGAGAGAGAGAGAGAGAGAGAGAGAGAGAGAGAGAGAGAGAGAGAGAGAGAGAGAGAGAGAGCGCCTTATTGCCTTATTTTATGTTTGGGTTCCCCCAGGTCCCTCAGTGTGAGGCACCTCGTATATCTACCAGTGTGTTGCTAATGCATCTTCCGGTGTATTTTGCATCTTCCAGTCTTGGATGGTCTGGGATGCATCTTAGGTATTTATCGAGAGAGAGAGAGAGAGAGAGAGAGAGAGAGAGAGAGAGAGAGAGAGAGAGAGAGAGAGAGAGAGAGAGAGAGAGAGAGAGAGAGAGGAAAATGACCCATTTAAATTCATGGGGATATCTAACTGAATTAACTTATCCTTATATATTGGCTGTAGGCAACATACCGGAAAAGGATGTTGCAACAAGTAGATTTTGTATCAACTTTATCACTCCGCAATACCTCTAAAAGAAGCTTACGACCAGAGGCGGTGGTTCAAAGCCATCTCCCCACAACGGAAATTAATGTTTATTTGCAGCCCTCCCAATCGACCGTGTTTTTGGTACGGGCCTGACTTCCTTCACGATCTCAAGCAATCATCGATTTCGCACGTGCAGAGATGGATACATCGCTGTCCATCGGCTCGGTCCTATCGACCAGACAAGACCCAAAGGAAGAACGGGTCTTCCCAAAACGAGAAGCTGGGTTCAAGTTTTTGGGGAGTCTTATTAAATTCTATTATCTTCAAATTGGACTTTTTCGAAAACGATACACTTAGAAAAAAAACCGTACTTTTAATCGGAAATTTTCCGTTAAAATATACTGTTCTCAACCGTATTTCAGTAAAATACAGGCGACCGTAACTTTAATTTATTTTGTTATTATCTTTTTAGGGTTAGTGACCGTAATATCACACTCGTTTACGTCAATATATCCGCTTTTAAAACGGTCAACATCCTGGAATAAATGTTGACATACATTTACCGTTTTTAAATGCAAATTTTTAACAGTGTAGTCTTCCTCCTGTCCTAATCAAAGTCTACAGAATACATAGTATTTTCTCTAAACCTTTGCCTTAACATTACTTAATTTTGTTGATCAGAATATACAGGTGAAGTAATCTGCACTCAACAGGCACCAGTTGTTCCAACTTCCAGAATTACGAATTTATTCCTAGTGTTGATTTCTAAAAAGAAACTGAGTCCCACCATCTGTTAACTATTGATACAATAATATGGTTAGAAATCCAGTCCTATGATTAATGATTTATTGTTCTTTGGTCTTGTTACAATACCTGACAAATTCACAAACACACATGTATATATATATATGTATATATATATATATATATATATATATATATATATATATATATATATATATACAGTATATATATATATATATATGCATATACATATATATATATGCATATACATATATATACATATCTATATGTGTATACATATATATGTATATATATACATATATATAAATATATATATATATATATATATATATATATATATATATATATATATATATATATATATATATATATAAAATATATATATATACATATATATACACACTGTATTTAGCTTGACACTTGCTCTTTACTTATATAGGAGAGAGTACTTTCGTGCCTGCTTAATTAAGATGATAGGTGAAAACTATCAAATTACTTTTATGCCTGCTTCGGATAATTGACAAATTACATCTTTCCCCATAAAGATGATAACTTAATGATTGCATTTTATCTTACCCAACTTTTGGGGTTTCCCTTTTCTTTTACCCTTTCCTTCGTACCCTTTCCTTTTACTTTTTTTAACCTTTTTCTTTTTCCCTTTTCTTTTAACCTTTCCTTTTACCCTTTTAGTTTTACTCTTTCCTTTTTACCCTTTACTTTTACCCTTTTAGTTTTACTCTTTCCTTTTTACCCTTTACTTTTACCCTTTACTTTTACCCCTTCTTTTACCCTTTCCTTTTACCCTTTTCTTTTACTCTTTTCTTTTACCCTTAACTTTTACTCTTCTTTTACCCTTTCCTTTTACCCCTTTCCTTTTACTCTTTCCTTTTACCCTTTCCTTTTACCCTTTGAAGGATTCGGCCCCAGTTATCACTTAAAGGCTTATCTCTGCGAATTACCAAACTCCTCCTTCGGTAATTTAAAGCGTTGCATCTTCTACTAGACCTTGCAAAAATATGAGGAGGTCGTATGCATGTAAATACGGGTATACAAATGTTCTTATGTTGAACAGACTGACATAAGTCTTTTCATAGTTTATATGACATATCTGTTTTGACGTTGTTACTGATTTTAGAATTATTTATTGTTAATTTGTTCTCATCTATTTATTTCCTTATTTCCTTTCCTCACTGGGCTATTTTTCCCTGTTGGATCTCTTGGGCTTATAGCATCTTGCTTTTCCAACTATGGTTATAGCTTGGCTAGTAACAATAATAATAATAATAATAATAATAATAATAATAATAATAATAACAATATATTCAAATTTGATTGTGAAGCAGGCGTTTATATTAGCATGTATGTATGTATTATGTATGTAATATGTGGTTTATATAAAACCCTGGGCTTATAGCATCTTGCTTTTCCAACTAGGGTTGTAGCTTAGGAAGTAATAATAATAATAATAATAATAATAATAATAATAATAATAATAATAATAATGCATTAAGATATATTCTTACTTGCTTGTGAAGGCACGTATCTATTTTAGTATGTATGTATGTATGTATGTATGTATGTATGTACAAATCCTTCGAGACAATATTTCTCACATAACATGCGGAATTTAACTTTTGCCTATTTCAGAAAAAAAGAGCGATTGAAAAAATAAAAATATTTATGATTAACATGAGTATTATCATAAAAACATTCTTGTAACTTAATATCTTAATTGCAGAATTTATCATGTTTCAAAGACGATTTCTTTAGAAAAAGCTAAAAAGAATCATCTTGTGTTAAATGTAATGACATTAAAAATACATAAAACAAATGCCATTTACTTTACATCTACCGATTAGTTCATCTTAAGTTGCATATAAATTATTCATATATCAAAAGCTATGAAATCCAACATTAAAAAATAAATTCATGATGAACAAAATATTTGGAACAAAAATATCCGATTAGTTTCAGGTGGTAATTCTTCTAACTAACTAACTTCTAAATTAAATCGTTTACCATCAAAGTGAATGGTCAAAATACATGGGCCTACGCAAATGATTCCGAGGTTTTAACAAGACCAAATTATAAGAATTTCTTATTATGAGTATATAAAAAAAAAAAAATATCCGTTTTACTTTTGATAGTGACGATTTATAGAATTTGGGCAACATGTTCAGACACTAAGAGCCTATAGTTCATTTCTTTTAGCGAGTCATATATATTTGCAATGACTCGCAACGGTGCCCCTTTTAGCTCGGAAAAGTTTCCGGGTCGCTGATTGGTTAGAATTATCTTGTCCAACCAATCAGCGATCAGGAAACTCTTTCCGAGCTAAAAGGGCACCGCTGCGAGTCGGTGCAAATATGACTCGCTAAAAGAAATGGACTATAGGAGACCATTCAGCCCTGAAGAAGGCTAAAAAATGGGTGTAACTAACTGCCGTACGGAAGTTTTATCATTAATACCAACAGTAGCAAACCGACTGTAGTCCAAACCAATGGAAAATTGTAACCAATAATCTTATGAAATAATTATAAATTTAGATATAATCATTAATATAAGTAATAAGTATCCCATCTTACAAAGATTCAACCAATACCATCTAAGCAACAGACGTTCGCGCATGATTGATACGTCGGCCTTTAGTGTCCTCAAGGGAACTGTTCGGCTTCGATACGAGTTCATCACATATTGAATGTGCAAGGAAATTAATATATGCGTTTTGCGTCTCAAATCATTGCCTACGAGAAGACGCGAGGAATATCAAAATCACAGTTACATACACATACACAAACACACGCACACACACACACACTATATATATATATATATATATATATATATATATATATATATATATATATAT
>NC_090766.1:44599590-44609590 GCF_036898095.1 Palaemon carinicauda | reverse complement strand
ACAAGTGTGTGTGTGTACAAGTTTGTGAGTGTATAAGTGTGTGTGTTAGTGTATAAGTGTGTAACTATGTAATTAATAAATTATTTATGATATGGTTGCGAACAGGGTAATGTATTTTCGTTCAAATCTTGCATCTTATTCACATATACAGATCACTCTCTCTCTCTCTCTCTCTCTCTCTCTCTCTCTCTCTCAAACGGCAATTTACCCCTTCTCAACACAAACTGCCTTGTCGGCATGTATAGAGTCCTCGCGTAACTTAAGGCTGAGAATGGAATGTTGGCAATGACCTTCTGAAGAAGGGAGAAAGGGGGAAGGGGGAAGGGGGGGAGGTATGATTTTGGGACAAGAGGGAATGCGAAGTAGGGGTGGGGGGAAGGAGGAGGGGGAGAGGTGTTCCTTTAGGCAACAATCGCATTCCAAGGTTAGCGAATAGAACCTCTCTCTTTAGGCTTACCGGAAATGACCACAGGGTAGATTCAACATTAATGTTCTGGTTTTCTCCTCCCTCTCTCTCTCTCTCTCTCTCTCTCTCTCTCTCCAGTTGCCTTCTGGTTTCGGGTGCGAGAGGTCATGTCACGGCCCGCGCTTTTTCTTGGTGCCCACATGGATTTATTATAGTGGTACCTGTGCTGTGATCCTGTACTGATTCGTTCGTACAGTGGAACTATATCACACCTACTTGTTGTGGAGGATATATTGAGCTGTGATACTCGTAATGATAAAATGAAGTCATTCAGTGAAAGCAGTCATATTCGTTTCCTCTAGAATAGTCGCTACACAGAGGGATCGTGTCGAAAGCAGCGCCAACCGCCAACGTATGGCCGAGGACAGTGAGAAGTGACCCTTAATCCCAAGGTGTGCCTAATCCCAACCTCCCATCCCACACCACTGACCTTTGATACGACAGTTAAACTTTACCTCGATGTATTAATCTCGTCCCAGGAGGATTAATACATATTAATCCTCCTAGATCTCGCCCCTTGTCATCTCTCCCCATATCCTTTTCTTCCCCCTCCCCCCACCTGCCAATTCCCTACCCCACCTTCCTGGTCTACCGTTCACCCCTTCTCTCTCTCTCTCTCTCTCTCTCTCTCTCTCTCTCTCTCTCTCTCTCTCTCTCTCTCTCTCTCCACGAATATATCGGAAGCCAGTATGAAGGAGACACTGCTGGGATCTGAGGAGGAGGAAGAGCGCCGTCGGGAGGAGGAGGTCATCACCACTCTCAACTATAAGCCCATCGCAAATGAATCCGGACGTCCTGGCTTAGCAACATGGTCTACGTGTGATGGCAGACGTTCGCAGCCGAGCTCCTCGGCCTACCAGCAATCAACTAAGAAGCCAGTAACACCTCTGTTAACGGCCACCGCTGATTATTTTGAAAATGGTAGTCTTCAATCATCCAACGGTGAAAATGAAGATAGTGAAGGATATGGAAACAGTAGAAACGAGGAGAATGGATTTACGTTGGTGAAACGAAAGAGAAATAAGAAAAAGACAAGTCAACGAAATGAAAGTGTCAGTGATCGTGTAAATTGCGAGGATAAAAATCAAGGGATCAAGAGAAGTAACTTGAGCATTTCACATGATCAGAATAATGTTACAAGTGTCTTAAATCATCAAAAATCTCAACAATTCCCGCAGGCCAATACAGTGATGTACTTTCGTAGGGATTGTCAGCTTTCACAGGACGAGAGACTCAGGTGGATTGCAGATGTACATAAAAATGGATACCACATCAGTGCCAAACTTGGAAAATATGGTGTTATGGTGATAGGAGATAGTGATAAGACCGTAACGGATTTAACAACAATAGGTCATAAAGGGATTATATTGAATAAACCTAACACTACCGAGACTGTTAAAATCATAATCAAGGGACTCTACTCTTATTTGTCGCTTGATTGGATTAAAGAAAAATATACATGTTTGCAAGGCCTTGTTTGGAATACCAAAAGTAGATATGGTAAAGAAGTGGTAGGTTGGTGTAAAGGTGAAATACCCAATAGTATAGAATTAGACCACATTCATGAATCATTCACCATTGAGAAATATATTAATAGACCTAATTTGTGTGGCAAGTGCTCCAAATGGAACCACAGAAGTACAGGATGCAATAGGCCCCCCAAATGCCGTTACTGTGCTGGAAGTCACTTATCAACAGTATGTAAAGAAAAAATCGCAAATGGAGAACAGTTTGTACCAAAATGTCCCAATTGTTATGGTACACACAATGCAACTGCACTGAAATGTCCAAATCACCCTGGGAATGAAAGTTCTGCGACAGGTGATGGGACACTAAATAAGCCACCTCAAAGACATAACATCAGAGCCACAGATCAAGAGTCTAAAAATACAGATGCCATACAAGAAAATTCACCAGAACAATCCCTATCAAGTAACTTGAACTTTCCAGCTCCTTCGTGGATAACTGAAAACCAGCTATCTGATAATAATTTAATTGTAACCATGTTGCAATCATTTGAAGAAAAGATCACTAAGAAAATAGAGTCAATAGAAGAGAAATTCATTGCCATAGAAAATAAGCAACTTGAGCTAGAAGAAAAAATGAGCCAGTTGATAATTCCAGATGAAGCCACCATCAGTAACAGACAAGTCCCTGCTGATGATATCATAGAAGCAGCTGTTGCAACAGTGATGAATGCTCATCCTTGGCCTCGGGATTTTTCTGTTAAAGATATTCGATCTGCACTTAAGAAGGTGTCAGCCGAGGATAAACACTCATATGGTGTAGCTTTGGCCAATTTGATAAAATGCATTATGGATTTTAAGCAGTCAACACATAATATTGACAGAACAAGTTCACAAGCAGAAGCTATAGTATAATGGAACAGCACCCTCTTAAGATTCTCACATGGAATGTTAATGGGATCAGGAATAAACATATTGAAGTGCAGCATTTCTGCCTTGAAAATGATTTGGATATTATCTGCTTACAAGAAACCAAGCATACAGATGCCAATAAGTATCAAATACGAGGTTACCAAATGTATACTGTGGACAGTCTCATGAGACAATCCCCTTATAGAGGAATGATTACCTATATCAAGAACAGCATACCTGTCTCTTATAGAATAGACGTCACCCTTGGAGAAGACACCAACTCCCAACTCTTTAACATACATGACGAGAAGGGAAACATCAAAATCAAAATTATGAATGTTTATATAACAGATAATAAGCTTGATTTCTCAGGGCTATATGAAATAGTTGATGGCCATCCTTGCATACTTGTTGGCGATCTTAATGCAGTTCACTATAAACTTGGGGATAATTCATTGCAACCCTACAACAATAATGGCAAGAAATTTATGAATCATATTGAGAGTGAGAGTAATATTATAAACGTGATAAATGGACCTGAGCCAACACATCTCCAGGGAAATAAATTGGACTATGTATGTCTGGTGAATGACCCTGGACTTCCACACCACTGTGAAATTGTTGATACCTTAACCTCAGACCACTTTGGTGTATATGGGGAAATAATGCTTCCAGATACAACACGAAGGCATATTGTCCCAAGGAAAAGACTAAAAATTCCAAAAAAGCATGAAGGGTTTATCAAAAATAAAATGAATAACTGGTATGCTAGCTATACAGTATCTACTACAGATGACCTTAACAGAGATATGGTTGCAGAGCTTGAGAATTGTATTGAAAGTGTTACAAATCCAAAGAAAAAGATGAGAACGACTATCGGAACAATGAAGAGATGGTATAATAGTGATCCAGCTGTCAAGAGAATTGATAAACAGTATAAAAAAGTGAAGAAAAGGTGGGAAAATAACCCCACTGAGCAAAACCTCCTTATCTTTAAACGGATGGCTCAACAGGTTCAAGATGTTAAAGTGAAATCTAGAGAGAAGTACTGGATAGCATTTCTCCAATCAATGGATCACAATACTCCATTCAGACAGATATCTCGAAAGGTTAAGATTGTCCAAGGAGAAAGGATGAGAGAGGGTCTTCACCCTAACCCAACAGAGAAATGCAATGAACTTATGGAAGAGTGGGCACAATCCTCAAGTTATGATTGTTTACCACTCAAGGTTAGAAGTGCACTTGCAAAGAATCTCAAACGAAGACTCAAGAAAATTCAAGAAGCCCTTAGAAAATATCATCCATCCGATAAAAAACCTATCAGTCAAGAAGAATTCCGGAGATGCCTCAAGAATGGAAAATCCACTGCACCAGGAATGGATGGTGTCACCTATGATATCATCCGGTTTCTTGCAACAGTCCATGGTAACCCAGTCCTTAGACTATACAACATGATATGGAGTGGGGGCAGTCTGCCCAAAATGTGGAAGAGGGCCATCATGATTCCTGTCCCAAAACATGGTAGACCAGGTTCATTCAGACCTATTTCTCTTACATCATGCCTCTGTAAAATCTTTGAAAGAATTATATTAAACAGGATGATGCATACTATTAAACGTAGATTGTCATGTAAACTGTATGGCTTCATGCCAGGTAAAAGTACGCAGCATTGTATTCATAGAGTTTTGTCAGGAATAAAAAAAAAGAGGTTTACAGTATTTATTGATATTAAGGGAGCTTTTGATAAAGCTAATCCAATTGCCATTTTAGCTGAATTATCTACCATTACATCTGGTAACATTATTAGGATAATTGAGGATTATTTTAAAGATCGATACAGTAGAGTATATTTTGAAGGGATTTACTCCAAGTGGGAAAAGATGGAACTAGGTACACCTCAAGGGGGAGTCTTATCGCCCATGCTCTTTAATGTTTTAATGAATGTTATTGGCTCTTTGAAGACAAGAGGTATCATAACAACTATTTATGCAGATGACATAGTGATACAAGGACAGTCATCCAAAGCTGTAAAATTAATACTCAAGAAAATAGAAAAAATTTGTAATTCACTAGGGTTAGTTATATCCCCAGAGAAAACCAAGATACTAAGTAAGAGAAATAAAGAAAAACAGATTATTAAACTGCAAGGTAAAATAATAGAAGAGGTAGCTACATATAAATATATGGGGGTTATTGTTGGACAGAGCAATCATAGGAATGATGAAGTAACCAAACTAAAACTAAAATGTCAACCAAGATTAGCCTTATTGAGAAAGGTTGCAAGGGGAAGTGTTGGGTCTTCTGTCCCCGTTCTCCGGACCCTTTATATTTCTATGGTAAGATCAGTCATTGACTACAGTGCAAGTAATCTAATTACTCTTAGCAGACAAAGGAGGCAATCTCTCGAGGTTCTCCAAAATGAAGCAATGAGGATAATTTTTGGGTGCCCTAGAACGGCTAAAATTGAAACTATTAGGCATGAAATAGGATTACCAACTCTTGCTCAAAGAATCAAAGCAGTAGCTACAAATCAAATTGTAAAGTCTCTCAATACAGCTGATGATGGTATTTTTAAGCAGGCCGTAATGAATCCGAAGGGGAAAGATAAATGTAATAAGTGGTTAAACAGTGCTAGAGAACTCTTGAGTACCATTAATGTGAGTGATTATTTGGATAATAATCAGTATGTTGTACCAGAATTACCGCCTTGGGATTTTCCAGAAATTAATGTGTCCTTTTCTGATCTCACATATAGGAAATCTGATGTGCCTATTGAGATGCTGAGGCAGGACTTCCTCAGGAGGTTCAGTGCCCTTCCACATAGTGCTAGTGTCCTATACACAGATGGTTCTTTGCAGGAGAATGGACGAGCTGGAGCAGGAGTTGCTCTCTATCAGGATGGTATACTACAGGAATCACGCTCTCTCGCAATCAGGGCAAGCAATCATTGTTCCACTACACAAACAGAACTTCTGGGAATCGCTGCCGCACTTACTATTGCCAAGAATGAGTTGGGTGGTGTCACTATTGTCTCTGATAGTATGTCGGCTTTGCAGTCTATTGTGTCAGAGTCATCCGGAAGTAATAAGTTAGTAAATAGAATTCGAATACTTTTATGTAAATTTGAAAAGAAAAATCGAATTGTCCATTTTATTTGGACCCCATCTCATTGTAACTTGACGGGGAATGATCAAGCAGATTTATTAGCAAAGCAAGGCTGTTGTAAAGAAAATGTTGACTACAGTTTCCCACTGTCATATGAAAGTTTGAAAAATAAAATAGAAAAACAACAGCGTCATCGAGATATAGAATATCTGAAGGGAGTATACCTGGAAAGTGCCTCGTTCCGCAATTATATGGATATCACTAAGGGGTCAGAGCCAAATTACATAAAGAGTGGTTTACATACTAGAAAACATCAAACAAGCTATAGCAGATTGCGTTTAGGATATAAGTATTTGTGGGAGGTGACAAATGATAGAAATTCCAACATAAGAAACTGTCGTTTGTGTGAGTTATCTGATGGGCACAGGTTACATCATTATATTGGAGAATGCAATGAAATTGAACGTTTTAGAAGAGAAATTAAAACTTTGTCATTCCATGTTATTCTCGGCCATTTCTTGGATCCTAGGGTGTTTTTGGAAGTTAAGAAATATTACCCAAATTTTGCAAATGCTTACTAGCTTGCCATATTATCATTATTATTATTATTGTTATTATTATTATTATTATGTTTACTTATTATTATTATTACTAATATTATTTTATTAATATAGTTGTCATTATCATTATTATTGTTATTATTAATGTCATTATTGTTATTATTTGTCTAAGTAAAGGGAATAATATCTGTTAAGGCAAACTTTCCGATGCAAACCTGCTAGGGGGTGCGCCATTTGTGTTCTGCTGTATACGTGTGCATGTATATACACATTGTATGTATGTATAATATTGAACGCAATAAAATTATTAAATCAAAATCTCTCTCTCTCTCTCTCTCTCTCTCTCTCTCTCTCTCTCTCTCTCTCTGGGTGTATATATATATATATATATATATATATATATATATATATATATATATATATATATATATATATAATATATATACATATACAGTATATATATACATATAATATATATATACACACACACACATATATATATATATATATATATATATATATATATATATATATATATATATATATATATATAGTTTTACGAATTTATCCTGTTCATATTAATTCGTTATTACTTCGTTATCTTTTTCTATACATCATCATCATCATATCCTCCTACGCCTATTGACGCAAAGGCCTCGGTTAGATTTCGGCAGTATTCTCTATCTTGAGCTTTTAATTCAATACTTCTCCATTCATCATCTCCTACTTCGCGCTTCATAGTCCTCAGTCATGTAGGCCTGTGTCTTCCAACTCTTCTAGTGCCTTGTGGAGCCCATCTATTTTTATTTACGGTATATCTTTATTGAATCTTTATTGAGTCTTTTTATAGTTTATTTATGACATATCTGTTTTTGACGCTGTTAATAGTTTATATCGGACATATCTGTTTTGACGTTGTTACTGTTTTAGAATGATTTATTGTCAATTTGCTCTCATCATTTATTTCCTTATTTCCTTTCCTCACTGGGCTATTTTTTCCTATTGGAGCCCTTGGACTTATAGCATCTTGCTTTCCCAACTAGGGTTGTAGCTTGGATAGTAATAATAATAATAATAATAATAATAATAATAATAATAATAAATTTAAGAGTTGTACATTTAGTCACATAATACACATCTAACACGAACACTTATTTCACTATTGGAGCCCTTGACCTTAAGGCATCTTGCTTTCCCAACTAGGGTTGTAGCTTGGCTAATAATAATAATACAACTAAATTTAAGAGTTGTACATTTAATCACATAATACACATCTAACACGAACACTTCTTTCAGTATGGTCTACATGTGTGCTGTAGTATACTGCGAATTTTGTATGAGACTCCATAACTATATACTCTACATTCTCTATTCTTATTTTACATAACTTCTTATCAGCACTCTTGCATATGCATCTAATATTTACTTTATTACAGAGATATCATCAATGATCGATACAATGTTAATCTTGCACCAATTGCGTTGTATTTTATCACTGATCGCTACAGACGACGAAGTATGTATGCATTTAAAGGTTTAAAGGTAACTCATGAATGGCAGAGGCAAGGGACAGTCACATTGCCCTAGCAAGTAGGACAATGCCCTAGAGACTGACCATATTTTAAATGATCAGCGCCCAAGATCCCTCTCCACCCAAGATAGGACCAGGGAGGACCAGGCAAATAGCTGCTGATAACTGAACAGATAAGACCTATAGGCTCCCCCAAACCCCCCAACCTTAGCTCACAAGGATGATAAGGTTGCAGACTCTAATGGCACTAACGAGACTGAGCGGGACTCGAACCCCCGACTGGCAAACACCACGCAGAGACGTTACCAATCAGGCCACAGCAACCCATTCCTCACCAAACGTTACATCTAAACTATATGCTTGCAAAGGATACCTTCTAAATAGCGTACAGGAAATCATCTGAGATCTTATGATAATAAACAAAACACTGGTCAAGCTATTTAATAATAACAGTAGCTACCAATCCTTTCACAGTTGGTAGAGCAACGTTATGTAGAGAAAGTAGCATGGCTACCAATCACAGCTACAGCGGGTACAGCAAACTTGACCTATTGTAAATATTGGAAACAGTGTGGCTACCAACCCTTGCTACAGCTGCTTACTATAACTAATCTCTCTTCTACCCTTACCAAGAGGAAAGTATCCCCTGAACAATTATAGTGCAGTAGTTAACCTCTGGAGAAGAAGAATTGTTTGGTAATTTCAGTGTTGTCAAGTGTATGAGGAAAGAGGAGAATGTGTAAAGAATAGACCAGACTATTCTGTGTAAGTGTCGGCAAAGATGAAATAAGCCCTAACCAGAGAGAGGGGGATCCAATGTAGTACTGTTTGGCCAGTCAAAGGACTCAATAACTCTCTAACGGTAGTATGTCAACGGGTGGCTGGTGCCTCGGACAACCTACTATCAACCTAGAGAAGATATAGCGAATCTTAATTCACTGTCAAGTGTGGAAAAAGCAATTAAACTTGACTAACAGCCAGATCCAAGAGTTTCGTTCAGTACGACATATGCTTCAATATCAACAGCGTGAACACCAGGCCACGACCCTCAGTCAAGTTCAATTGCATTTTGTAAAGCACAGAGGTAAACCTCTCTTAAGCGATTTATTTCAGTCACGTATCAATACTGGGTGGCCTTGAGCAGCCAGAGACCAGCGGGAAATCAAAACAATACAGCAATTGGAAGAAGAAGAAACTCTAGGCTAAATTAGAATCGTCGACTGGTTTGCAAGTGCAGGAAGAACCGGCCGTGTCCCTGAATGCAGACTGATGACGCTCTCTCTCTCTCTCGTAAAACACACACAAGGTTGGTATTTACGCAATACCTTGAATGCAATCAAGGGCTAGTTTTATTTGTGCAGTCTCGTGTGCAAATGCATGCCACATTAGTCGAGATAATATAAATCCACTCCTTTAAATAAATCGGTCATGGAGGTGGAAACAAGATAACAATAAGGCTTTCATTCAAATTACAGTTTATCAGAAGATCACTTTAATTTACATTTGCCACCTTTATATACTTCAATATTTACAAAATTTCGAAATTTACTAGACATGTCACTCACTGCACTTCTCATTGCGAATGCTACCTTCTCTTTACTTCCATCTGAATAAGTTATCAATTTATTATTTCGTTACATTTCTCCCCAATTTCTGACGACCTTCATTCTTTCTCTATGTATATATAGATATTTATGTATATATATATATATATATATATATATATATATATATATATACATATATATATATACATATATATATATATATATATATATATATATATTTTATATATATATACATATATTTATATATACAAATATATGTATATATACATTATATACATACATATATGTACATATACAAATATGTGTGTATATATATATATATATATATATATATATGTGTGTGTGTATATATATATATGTGTGTATATATATATATATATATATATATATAT
>NC_090766.1:44581370-44588870 GCF_036898095.1 Palaemon carinicauda | reverse complement strand
ATGCTTCTCAGCTTATTTCATATGGGAGGGAAGTAATGTTTTCTCAGCTTATTTCATATGGGAGGGAAGTAATGCTTCTCAGGCTTATTTCATATGGGAGGGAAAGTGATGCTTCTCAGCTTATTTCATATGGGAGGGAAAGTGATGCTTCTCAGCTTATTTCATATGGGAGGGAAAGTGATGCTTCTCAGCTTATTTCATATGGGAGGGAAGTAATGCTTCTCAGCTTATTTCATATGGGAGGGAAAAGTGATGCTTCTCAGCTTATTTCATATGGGAGGGAAAGTGATGCTTCTCAGCTTATTTCATGTGGGAGGGAAAGTGATGCTTCTCAGCTTATTTCATATGGGAGGGAAAGTGATGCTTCTCAGCTTATTTCATGTGGGAGGGAAAGTGATGCTTCTCAGCTTATTTCATATGGGAGGGAAAGTGATGCTTCTCAGCTTATTTCATGTGGGAGGGAAGTAATGCTTCTCAGCTTATTTCATATGGGAGGGAAGTAATGCTTCTCAGCTTATTTCATATGGGAGGGAAGTAATGCTTCTCAGCTTATTTCATATGGGAGGGAATTGATGCTTCTCAGCTTATTTCATGTGGGAGGGAAGTGATGCTTCTCAGCTTATTTCATGTGGGAGGGAAGTGATGCTTCTCAGCTTATTTCATATGGGAGGGAAAGTGATGCTTCTCAGCTTATTTCATGTGGGAGGGAAGTAATGCTTCTCAGCTTATTTCATATGGGAGGGAAGTAATGTTTCTCAGCTTATTTCATATGGGAGGGAAGTAATGCTTCTCAGCTTATTTCATATGGGAGGGAAAGTGATGCTTCTCAGCTTATTTCATATGGGAGGGAAAGTGATGCTTCTCAGCTTATTTCATATGGGAGGGAAAGTGATGCTTCTCAGCTTATTTCATATGGGAGGGAAGTGATGCTTTTCATTTTTTCTTCATCTGAAGAAGCGTAAGAGACTTTTCGTTTGTGTGGAAGGAGTAAGTAGCTTTTCTTCATTTGGCTTCGCACCCAACATGAAATGGAGCTTCTCAAATTCTTGTCCCTTTACGCAGTGTGCGTCTCAAGTTGTCTCCTTCCTCGTAAACGGACTCTAGAATAAGTACGCCCTGTGATTAAAATTTTAATCGGCACTGATTCAAGACCCTTCGCGTAATTTAGCCCTCAATCACAGAGCTCCTGTTAGACCCAGATTACTCTAGGTAGTAATTTAAGACTTATTTTCTCAACTATATTTCATGAGTCGTAGAGCATTTCCAGGACTCGGTAACCTCCACGAGACTTCTCATTTCAGATCTTCCAACCGATTCTTGGTGCGACAGTCAATCGTGGGGATAATGACTTTGGAATGGTCCTTTGCCAATCTTAGTCTCTGAAAGCCATGCAGCTGTGAAATGACGCCAGGTTGCCTTGAGGTTATGCAGTTCGCCATTGAGAATTATCAACCTTTTTGAGAAGGGACATCAGCCCACTTAGGAGTAATGCTGGTTATTCATGAAGTCAAAGAAACATAGACAAGTAATAAAGTAATGTTTGATAGCCATAGAATAACATTGGATATCATAAAGAGACATCTGATGCCATGAAGTCGCTTCAGTTCGTCGTGAGAAAAGATTAGCTTGCCAGCCAACCAACCAGCCAGCCAGCCAGCCATGGAGTAACATCGCCCAACAAGAGTGACATCCCCCGGTTATAAATGAACATCGACTCTCCATGTAGGAACGTCTTCATAAAACAGAATCACTTCATTTGGAGTAACACGAGCCATTCATTAACATCAGTTCTAGTGTCTGGGTTGATTTCATTTCGCTCGGGTACGCATTTAATGGGTTTGTCCGTGGAAACCAAACCTTCCACTTAAATCTAGCAGTCCATCCGCCGTATGATGCGGATGCTGTAATTCACTTTGAATTTGCTTACTTAACCCTCTCGTGTTAATCCAAGTGGCTGCGGGATGTCGGTTCAGAATTCGCCTTACGTCTCCTGTTTACCTCAATTTTCAAACAACATTCTCATGCTCAGAGACCTTCACTTAATTCTCAGGGGGGACTGCAATTTCATCCATGACTTTGAACGAATGGTGGTTCTTTGGAAGCAGTTAGCGTGAGTTGTGCAATCTGGTCTTGAAAGTTTCCTGGAAAAGTTTTCCTGGAAAAGGGGAAAGAAAATTTTAATCTCTTCAGATTCTTCACTCTGTTTCCAGGGCGTCTAAGCTGGCAGCGTACGAAAACTGGAGATTAGAATTACTCTGATTTTCTGGAGCTCCTTCAGAACAATATGATGATGGCGGTTTCTCTTGAAAGAACCTACGTGTCGCCTCATTACGCCTGGTGGGAGAAGTTATCAATCATGAGTTTGAAGGGGCTCGTCCATGGTTTGCGACGAAGCGGCAGCTATTTTTAGACTGCCAGCTGACAAACAAGTCTGGTTAGACCCGTATGGCGCCTACTGCTCGCCTTCCCATTGGGGGTGCGAGACTGTTTACATGTGCGTGTGGTAAAACAGTCGTGTTATAAATTTTTTCTTATGTTGATTTCTTTTGGGTTTCCCCTTTTTTATAATTAAGGGAAACATGACTGTTTCGACGCAAAAAAAAAAAAAAAAAGGCTTCCTTTCTCCATTTTTTCCCTTACCAGAAGGGAGATTTTTTCGGGTTTAAACCCAATGATAGATAATTTCTGTTTTCTGCGCATTTATTCTTTTTACTTATTTTTTTTAATATGTAGGGGAAAATAATTATACGGAGAACTAAACTTAATCAATATTATTATTAAAGACGTTCAAATCAATTTTAACAGAAGTAGCAAAATATACGATGCGAGAGGATTGGTCTTTGGAGTAGAAGCGTTCATGGGCGAGCATACAAACCTGTATATATACACATAATGTTTATGATTCTATTGAAATTATTTTAATGATCTTTCACACTTTTTTTTATATTTCAGAAGCCGGTCTTCTGAAATGTAACTTTGATACTGGACTTTCAGAAGCTGGTCTTCTGAAATGTAACTTTTATACGGGACTTTCAGAAGCCGGTCTTCTGAAATGTAACTTTTATACTGGACTTTCAGAAGCCGGTCTTCTGAAATGTAACTTTTATACGGGACTTTCAGAAGCAGGTCTTCTGAAATGTAACTTTGATACTGGACTTTCAGAAGCAGGTCTTCTGAAATGTAACTTTGATACTGGACTTTCAGAAGCAGGTCTTCTGAAATGTAACTTTGATACTGGACTTTAAGAAGCAGGTCTTCTGAAATGTAACTTTTATACTGGACTTTCAGTAGCAGGTCTTCTGAAATGTAACTTTGATACGGGACTTTCAGAAGCAGGTCTTCTGAAATGTAACTTTGATACTGGAATTTCAGAAGCAGGTCTTCTGAAATGTAACTTTGATACTGGACTTTCAGAAGCAGGTCTTCTGAAATGTAACTTTGATACTGGACTTTAAGAAGCAGGTCTTCTGAAATGTAACTTTGATACTGGACTTTCAGAAGCAGGTCTTCTGAAATGTAACTTTGATACTGGACTTTCAGAAGCAGGTCTTCTGAAATGTAACTTTGATACTGGACTTTCAGAAGCAGGTCTTCTGAAATGTAACTTTGATACTGGACTTTCAGAAGCAGGTCTTCTGAAATGTAACTTTGATACTGGACTTTCAGAAGCAGGTCTTCTGAAATGTAACTTTGATACTGGACTTTCAGAAGCAGGTCTTCTGAAATGTAACTTTGATACTGGACTTTCAGAAGCAGGTCTTCTGAAATGTAACTTTGATACTGGACTTTCAGAAGCAGGTCTTCTGAAATGTAACTTTGATACTGGACTTTCAGAAGCAGGTCTTCTGAAATGTAACTTTGATACTGGACTTTCAGAAGCAGGTCTTCTGAAATGTAACTTTGATACTGGACTTTCAGAAGCAGGTCTTTTGAAATGTAACTTTTATACGGGACTTTCAGAAGCAGGTCTTCTGAAATGTAACTTTGATACGGGACTTTCAGAAGCAGGTCTTCTGAAATGTAACTTTTATACGGGACTTTCAGAAGCAGGTCTTCTGAAATGTAACTTTGATACGGGACTTTCAGAAGCAGGTCTTCTGAAATGTAACTTTGATACGGGACTTTCAGAAGCAGGTCTTCTGAAATGTAACTTTGATACGGGACTTTCAGAAGCAGGTCTTCTGAAATGTAACTTTGATACGGGACTTTCAGTAGCAGGTCTTCTGAAATGTAACTTTGATACGGGACTTTCAGTAGCAGGTGTTCTGAAATGTAACTTTGATACTGGACTTTCAGAAGCAGGTGTTCTGAAATGTAACTTTGATACTGGACTTTCAGAAGCAGGTCTTCTGAAATGTAACTTTGATACTGGACTTTCAGAAGCAGGTCTTCTGAAATGTAACTTTGATACGGGACTTTCAGAAGCAGGTCTTCTGAAATGTAACTTTGATACTGGACTTTCAGAAGCAGGTCTTCTGAAATGTAACTTTGATACGGGACTTTCAGAAGCAGGTCTTCTGAAATGTAACTTTGATACGGGACTTTCAGAAGCCGGTCTTCTGAAATGTAACTTTTATACGGGACTTTCAGAAGCAGGTCTTCTGAAATGTAACTTTGATACTGGACTTTCAGAAGCAGGTCTTCTGAAATGTAACTTTGATACTGGACTTTCAGAAGCAGGTCTTCTGAAATGTAACTTTGATACTGGACTTTCAGAAGCAGGTCTTCTGAAATGTAACTTTGATACTGGACTTTCAGAAGCAGGTCTTCTGAAATGTAACTTTGATACGGGACTTTCAGTAGCAGGTCTTCTGAAATGTAACTTTGATACTGGACTTTCAGTAGCAGGTGTTCTGAAATGTAACTTTGATACTGGACTTTCAGTAGCAGGTCTTCTGAAATGTAACTTTGATACTGAACTTTCAGAAGCAGGTGTTCTGAAATGTAACTTTGATACTGGACTTTCAGAAGCAGGTCTTCTGAAATGTAACTTTGATACTGGACTTTCAGAAGCAGGTCTTCTGAAATGTAACTTTGATACTGGACTTTCAGAAGCAGGTCTTCTGAAATGTAACTTTTATACTGGACTTTCAGAAGCAGGTCTTCTGAAATGTAACTTTGATACGGGACTTTCAGTAGCAGGTCTTCTGAAATGTAACTTTGATACTGGACTTTCAGAAGCAGGTCTTCTGAAATGTAACTTTGATACTGGACTTTCAGTAGCAGGTGTTCTGAAATGTAACTTTTATACTGGACTTTTTTGTTTCTATGATTTTGAATTTATTGTTCTTTTATGACTTATAAAGTAACAAATGATATCGGCGTAAATGACCTTTGATTTCAAGATGCCAGAAAACCCAAAATCAATCAATGAATCAAACTCAACGAACCCTTTCCGTTATATCGCCCCTCCCCCATAGGCGTCCGTACAGGTTTAGAGAAAATTGGAGAGGAGGAGGAGGAGGAGGAAGAAGAAGAAGAAGAAGAAGAAGAGGAGGAGGAGGAGGAGGAGGAGGAGGAGGAAGAAGAAGAGGAGGAGGAGGAGGAGGAGGAGGAGGAGGAGGAGGAGGAGGAGGAAGAAGAAGAGGAGGAGGAGGAGGAAGTAATGGAGGAGGAGGAGGAAAAAGAAGAGGAGGAGGAGGAGGTGGTCGTTTGGGGTTAAGAGAGGGGGGGGGGGGAGGGGTGGATGTGGGGAGGTAAAAAGGGTGGCAGGAGGAGTGCATGCCAGCAATACTTGGCCGGAGATCACACAGTACTGCAAACATGCGGTTACCGACATCTCTTCTAATTATTTAACTGAGAGAGAGAGAGAGAGAGAGAGAGAGAGGAAAGAGAGAGAGAGAGAGAGAGAGAGAGAGGAGAGAGAGAGAGAGAGAGAGAGAGAGAGGGGGGGGGGAGAATTATCTGTATATTACATGCTTGTGTGTGTAAATAATATACATATATATATATATATATATATATATATATATATAATAAATTTATATATATTTATATTTACCTTTGTGTATATATATATATATATATATATATATATATATATATATATATATATATATATTTACACACAAATAAACTTATAAATATACATACATACATATATGTATATATGATATATATAACTATATATATATATATATATATATAAATGTATATATATGTGTGTGTATGTTTGTGTGCTAATCAATAGAACGTTCTGTAGTTTGCGGTGTCTTTTAATTAATGTTTTCTTCCAAAGGCCCTGTAAAGCTATTCTTCCATGTAAATTCGCCCAAGTTTATCTCCGTCGCTGAGGAAATATCTTGTCCATCTCAAAAACTCTCCAATCAGGACAACAACATTCCGCCAGGTGAATTGTACGTGTGTGCACACAGAGAGAGAGAGAGAGAGAGAGAGAGAGAGAGAGAGAGAGAGAGAGAGAGAGAGAGAGAGAGAGAGAGAGGCGCATTTATAGGAAACTCTCTCTCTCTCTCTCTCTCTCTCTCTCTCTCTCTCTCTCTCTCTCTCTCTATATATATATATATATATATATATATAATATAAGTATATAAATATATATAATATATATATAAATATATAAATATATATAATATATATATAAATATATAAATATATAATATATATATATATATATATATATATATAAATATATATATATATATATATATATATATATATATATATATATATATATAAATATATAAATATATATATATATGATATATGTATATAATATATATGATGTATATAATATATATATATATATATATATGTATATATATATATGTAAATATATATAATATATATAATATATATATGCATATACAGTATATACACACACACATATATATATATATATATATATTATATATATATAAATATATATATATATATATATATATATAAATATATAAATATATATATATATGATATATGTATATAATATATATGATGTATATAATATATATATATATATATATATATATATATATATATATGTATATATATATATATGTAAATATATATAATATATATAATATATATATGCATATACAGTATATACACACACACATATATATATATATATATATATTATATATATATAAATATATATATATATATATATATATATATATATATATATATATATATATATATATATATATAAAGCTTACGCTCTAAACACCAGATTTAAAAAGCTTGCACTAATACGAACAATAGGCTATAGAATCTAGCATTCAAGATTTAACTTATATGAGACCTAACAGTAAAACCACTCAAACGTGTCAGCAAAAATAGCAACGAACGTGCAAAATATATAGTCAATTTCTGCGGTAAAGTTTTATGAAATTATCCTTGGGAAGTCGTTAGATCACCGCAAGACCGCTCGCTAAGAAGGTTATGGCATTCTGCGGACGTAATTTTTTTTGTTTTCATTTTTAAAAAGTTTGCCTTGAATTTCACCTCTGGTAAGTCTTCTGGACGTTATTACGTCCATGT
>NC_090766.1:44571370-44578870 GCF_036898095.1 Palaemon carinicauda | reverse complement strand
TTTTTAGAGAATACCTAAATTTCAACCAAGGATTTTTTTTTTTTTTTTTTTTTACCACTGATCTGATTTTAGAAAACCTCTTTTTTTGCCAAATACATGGCCTTGGACATTCCTAGTTGCTTCAACTAGTTGCTGCTATATGAAGCAACTGCCATTTTTCAATCAACGGCGAATAACAATTAGCAGTTATTAAAACTACATTTTGGTTTCACCGTGAGAATTATATCATTGCTATGTGGTAAAGTGTAACATTATTATTATTATTATTATTATTATTATTGTTATTATTATTATTATTATTATTATTGCTAATATTATTATTACTAATATTATTATTACTAATATTATTATTATTATTATTATTATTATTACCTAAGCTACAACTCTAGTTGGAAAAGTAGGAGGCTATAAGTCCAAGTGTTTCAACGGGGAAAAATAGCCCAGTGAAGAAAGTAAATAAGAAGATAAACTACCTGAGAAGTAATAAATAAATGATATAAGATATTTTTTAAGATCAGTAACAACTTCAAAACAGATCTGATATATATAAACTATGAAGAGATTTATGTCAGACTGTTCAAGATGAATAATTCGCTGCAAGATTGAACTTCTTAGTAGAGATGTGTAAAGTCTAAACAGACCAGGAAAGAAATGAATACAACTGATGATAATTAAAATGACAAAACTAATAACAATGATAATCATAGTGAAAGGTAAAAGAATGAGTGAAATTCAAGATTCACCATTCGATCGAATGAAGTTCTTCTTAGTGTGAGTTGCTCAGTAACGAAAGGTATCTTAGATCTTGTTTAAGGTTCGTTAATTTCCCGTCGATCCAAGGAAAGGGGAAGACAGCCGAAAATGCCACTCTATATGTCGAGCAGGAAACCTTTTTAACCATTGTTTACAAATATTTGCACGATACGGATCTCCTAAGCGATTTTATCGACGTGTTTATCAGAAGCCCGCTTGCCCCCCTTCTTCTGATCTGAGCAGAAATAACGATTAGCGGCTGATGAGACGGTTTGATGTTTTAAGCAAATTTCGTTTTATATTTCATCATTTCTCTCGCCCATGAATTTATGTATGGCTAAAATTTATGAAGGTTTTCTACAATTTATAAATATATTAATTTTACCTGTACTTTTTTTTTTTTTATGTATACCCTGATGTTTTAAGCAAATTTCGTTTTATATTTCATCATTTCTCTCGCCCATGAATTTATGTATGGCTAAAATTTATGAAGGTTTTCTATAATTTATGAATATATTCCTTTTACCTGTACTTTTTTTTTCTTATGTATACCCCGATGTTTTAAGCAAATTTCGTTTTATATTTCATCAATTCTGTCGCCCATGAATTTATGTATAGCTAAAATTTATGAAAGTCTTCTATAATCTATGAATATGTCCCTTTGACCTGTACATATATTATTTTTATCTATCTTGTATACCCATACACTTAAGTGTATGTCTGAGAAAAATGGATGACCAGATTTACAGGTTAAGAAAGAAGACAGGAATGAAACAAGAAAACGAATCTCCCAAGAAAGGGAGAACCTGTCATTTGCACCAATGCTTAGTCATCTTCCCATTAACGAAAATAGAACAGTTGGTTTCACCTTTGAAGATGATGTGAACTTTCCTTTCATCCGGAAATAGATGGTATTCCCTCTTCCACCTTGTTTGTTCTTTTCACAGTTGGTCTCAAAGAGGATTCTGTGAAGAGCGGTATTTTTTTGTATGGTAAAGGGAGCGGTACATTTTTTTTTTCATGGGGAAAGTGAGTGATATAATATTTTTGTATGGGGAAAGTGAGCCTTGCATTATTTTTGTATGGGGTAAGTGATCACTGCATTATTTAAGTATTGGAAAGTGAGCGTTGCATTATTTTTGTATGGGGAAAGTGAACGTTGCATTATTTTCATATTGGGAAAGTGAACGTTGCATTATTTTTGTATGGGGTAAGTGATCGCTGCATTATTTAAGTATTGGAAAGTGAGCGTTGCATTATCTTTATATGGGGTAAGTGATCATTGCATTATTTTCGTATTGGGAAGGTGAGCGTTGCATTATTTTTGTATGGGGTAAGTGATCGCTGCATTATTTTCGTATTGGAAAGTGAGCGTTGCATTATTTTTGTATAGGGAAAGTGAGCAATGCATTATTTTTGTTTGGGGAAAGTGAGCGATGCATTATTTTTGTATGAGGAAAGTGAGTGATACATTATTTTTGTATTGGAAAAGCAAGCAATGCCTTATTTTTATATGGTGAGGTGAGCGATGCATTAACTTTGTATTGGGAAAGTGAGCAATGCATTATTTTTGCATGGTGAAAGTGAGCGATGCATTATTTTTTGTAGTGGGAAAGTGAGCAATGCACTTTTTGTATGAGGAAAGTGAGCGATACATTATTTTTGTAAGGGGAAAGTAAGCAATGTATTATTTTTGTATGGGGAAAATGAGCGATGCGTTATTTTTGTATGGGGATAGTCAGCGATGCATTATTTTTGTATGAGGAACGCGAGCAACACATTATTTTTGTATGGGGAAAGTAAGCGATGCATTATTTTTGTATGAGGAACGCGAGCAACACATTATTTTTGTATGGGGAAAGTAAGCGATGCATTATTTTTATATTGGTAAAGTGAGCAATGCATTATTTTTGTATGAAGAAAGTGAACGATACCTTATTTTTGGATGGGAAAAGTAATGAATGCATTATTTTTGTTTGGAGAAAGTGAGCAATGCATTATTTTTTATGGAGAAAGTGAGTGAAACATTATTTTTGTATGGGGAAAGTAAGCAATGCATTATTTTTGTATGAGGAAAGTGTGATACATTATCTTTGAATTTGAAAAGTAAGCAATGTATTATTTTTTTATGTTGAAAGTGAGCGATGCATTATTTTTGATTAAGGGAAGTGAGCGATGCATTATTTTTGATTAAGGGAAGTGAGCGGTGCATTATTTTTGTATAGGGAAAGTGAACGATGCATTATTTTTGTATGGAGAAAGTGAGCGATACAATATTTTTTGCATGGGGAAAGTGAGCGATGCATTATTTTTGTATGGGGAAAGCGAATGAAATATTTTACCTAGGGGAAAGTGAGCAATGCATTATTTTTGCACGGGAAAGTGAGCGATGTATTATTTTTGTATGGGGAAAGTGAGCGATTCATTATTTTTATAAGGGGAGAGTGAGCAATACATTATTGCTGTATTATATAAGAAAAGTGAGTAATACATTATTTTTGTGTGGGAAAAATGGACGATGTATTATATTTTATGGCTTAAGGAGCAAAAAATTATTTCTGTATGGTGAAAGGAAACGATTAAGTTTTTGTATTGGGAAAGAGACCGATGCATTTTTATGTATGGGTTAAGGAGCAAAAGATTATTTTTGTATGAGGAAAGGAACCGATATATCTTTTTTTTTTATTGGAGAAGGGAGCTATACATGTCTTTTAATGGTGAAAGGAAACTATACATTTTTTGTATTGGGAAAGTGAGATACAGTTTTTTGGTATGGAGAAAGGGAGCGATACATTATATTTTGTATGGGGAAAGTGAGCGATGCATTATATTTGTATGGGAATAGGGAGCAATACATTTTTGTGTATGGGTAAAGGCACCGATCCATTTTTTTTTCTTTTGTATATGGAAAATGGGTGATGCATTGTATTTGTATGGGGACAGGAGGCAATACAATTTTTTGTATGGGGAAAGGGAACGATACCTTATATTTTTATGAGGAAAGGCGGGAAAGATTATTTGTGTATTAGGAAAGGAAAAGATACATTTTTTGTTTGGGGAAAGGAAACGATACTTTTTGTGTATGGGGAAAGGGAAAGATACATATTATCTGGAGATAGGGAGCTATACAGGTGCGTAGCTACAGACTTAGGGGAACTGGGTGCTGAGTCAGTGAAGAGGTCTCCCTTCCCTTTACCCTGGTGAGTTTGTGATCATATTTATACTTGCCAACTTCCATTTTCTGACCACACTTTAAAGGACCCCTCCTCTGGAGGCCAGGATGTTGGGGGCCATTTTTAACAAAGCATCTCCCCGCCCCCTTAGCTACGTCACTGCGTTTTTTTTTTTTTTTTTTTTTTTTTTTTTTTTTTTTTTTTTTTTTTTTTTTTTTTTTTTTTTTTTTTTTTGGAAAGGGGACTTTACAAACGCCAACGAAGTTAGGCTTAAGTTCTGCATCACCTGTGCCGGTTTCTTTGTCTCTGCCTGACCATAAGATTTCTCCCTAAGTTGTCGATGAATACCAATAAATCTTGGTGGAGGGATTTCATGTGTCTCAAAGAAGATTTTGCTAGGATTTAGATTTTTTGTTTACATTCTAGTGGACATAGAAGTGGCGGAAGTATGCGCTCAGTACTAGCCTAATAGTACAGAATGTATTTTCTCTTTTCTGTAGGTATTTGTTTCTTGTATATTAAGAAATTATATACTTGTTAGATAAAAAAAAAAAAAACATTCAAAGATCCCACAAATCGTAGTTCTTTAGACACAAATATTAGGGATAAACAGGATTAAAAAAAAAAAAAAAGATATTTTAGCCCTCAGTTGCCATACCGGTGTTTTGTGCTCATGCTAATAATTGTGCTCCTTAAATACTGCTGCTACTGCTTTTGCTACTTTATCGCGGCTGCTGCTCTTCTTGGTTATGTTGTGATATTTTCTTCTGCTGGTGCAGTTGTTAAACACGCTGCTTTTAATGCTACGGCTACTGCTGTTGCAGTTGTTACACTGCTTTTAATGCTACGGCTACTGCTGTTGCAGTTGTTAAACACGCTGCTTTTAATGCCACGGCTACTGCTGTTGCAGTAGTTAAACATGCTGCTTTTAATGCCACGGCTACTACTGTTGCAGTTGTTAAACACGCTGCTTTTAATGCCACGGCTACTGCTGTTGCAGTTGTTAAACACGCTGCTTTTAATACTACGGCTACTGCTGTTGCAGCTGTTAAACATGCTGCTTTTAATGCCACTTCTACTGCTCTTGCTGCTATTTTGATCTACGGCGTTACTGCTCTTGTAATATTTTATATTCGTTATCCGTTACTTCTCTAATTGTTTATTTCTTTATTTCCTTTCTCACATGGCTGTTTTTCATGTTTTTGCCCTTAGGCTTATTACACCCTGCTTTTCCAACTATGATTGTAGCTTGGCTAGTATTAGCAATAATAATAATACCATGGCTATTGCTACTACGGCTGTTTGCACCATTGCTATTTTCGTTGCTAATGCTTCTGTTCTTACTAAAAATCGTAGCTTGGCTAATGATATTAATAATAATAATAATACCATGGCTATTGCTACTACGGCTGTTTGCACCATTGCTATTTTCGTTGCTAATGCTTCTATTCTTAATAAAATCGCTATTATGACTACTGAGGCTTTTTCTCCCTTTCCTGCAGTTATTGATCCAGTTTTGGGTAAAGTTATTAACGATTGAATGAAGAAGCACTTGCAGAAAACTAGTAACAACAAAATGAAGAAAGTAGAAAATAACCTATACATTCTGATTTTTGTTTTTCCCAGTAGTTTTTGTTGTTGTTTCCTCCTCTTTTTCCTTTAGAGCCAGATTAGTTAACATCGGTTCCCCCCTTTTTTAGATGTCTAACGAAAGGAAGTGTTTCTCACTCTTGCCTTTGTTGAAAGCCCTGACAAATATAACTTGAGCCTACGTAATCTCTCTCTCTCTCTCTCTCTCTCTCTCTCTCTCTCTCTCTCTCTCTCTCTCTCTCCTGAGATAGTGTAAGACTAGATCATCTTCAATCAAACAGTTGGCAACCGACTGACGTCTTCAGCTTAATAATCATATTGTCATCTCAAGATGATGACAGTCTTTTATTTAACTTATTTTACCGATTAGTATTTTCACATTTTTTTATATAATAAAAATTAATTTACTGAAAAACACTAATCAGTGTTCATTCCAGTATATATTTTTTTTATTTATGGGAGAAGTAAAACATTGTTGGTAATATTTTGAAATGCCAATGTACTGATAAGGATCAGTCGATATTATGAAATAAATGTTTTATATTATTTTAGTTCTAGTTTACTGCAATGATCGACTCATCAAATTTAAGTCTCCTGGAACCACGTTATACAAACTCGTATTTCTATATCAACAAATGGAAAAAAGAACCTCGCCCTTATTTCCAAAGTAAAGAATTTGCTGTTATTTTTTTATTTCCTGAATATTTGTGATTACCTCATCTCAAATGGTGTATTTTGCTCTCTCTCTCTCTCTCTCTCTCTCTCTCTCTCTCTCTCTCTCTCTCTCTCTCTCTCTCTCTCTCTCTCTCTCTCTCTCTCTCAGACCATTCAGATGCATCCCAGACCATCCAAGACTGGAAGGGACCTGGGGGAACCCAAACATAAAAAAAGGCAATAAGGCAAGGCTCTCTCTCTCTCTCTCTCTCTCTCTCTCTCTCTCTCTCTCTCTCTCTCTCTCTCTCTCTCTCTCTCTCTCTCTCTCTCTCTATCTAGTAGTTGACCACAATTCATCTAGCCTAATCACTCTCCTATATATATGTGTATATATAAATATATATATATATATATATATATATATATATATATATATATATATATATAATGTGTGTGTGTATAATATGGAATATTTAAGGGTAAACCCTACCCATGGTAAGAGATTACTACCGAAATCAAATATAAATCATATCAACATACACAGCCTTCAGAAAACCCCGAGAGAGAAAAGTGTATCCATAAGGTTTTCTCTGCTAATAAAGTTTTGCGCAAGCGAGATTTGCAGACAGAAGAGGCAGCGTCGGCGCTGGTCAAACTTGTTGCCGCTATGCCAAGAATGTGAATTCACTCCCCAGGGCAGAAGTATCTTTTAACGAAGGCATTTGAGAGGAGAATCTTTCTCTCTTGAATGTTAAAAACGTTAGATACTCCAAAAGGTTCTAACTTTCGATGTGATGAAAGATAAAAGATTACCTTCTATATATATATATATATATATATATATATATATATATATATATATATATATATATATATATATATATACATATATGTATATATATGTATATATATATACACATAAATACATATAATACACACATCTCTACATATATATTTATCATTATATATATCTATACTGTATATACAGACACACAAACACATATACACACACACACACATATATATATATATATATATATATATATATATATATGTGTGTGTGTGTGTATGTATATATGTCTGTATGTGTGTTTATAATGTATGTATTTCTATTATATGCATATAGGCTATATACATATATATGCAGATATATATATACATACGTATATATATATATGTATGTATATATATTAAATACATATATATACATATGTATATATATGTATATATTATATATATACACATATGTATATATATGCATATGTATTATGCATATATATGCATACATATATATATATATATATATATATATATATATATATATATATAT
>NC_090766.1:44563870-44566370 GCF_036898095.1 Palaemon carinicauda | reverse complement strand
AATACTTTCATTGATGCTGAGGCCGATGTGAAAGGTATCTTAATGGTCTTGATGATTGTAGATTCGATAGTAGATAAAATATACAAAAAGGAAGTTGAATAAAAGGAAAAAAGGTGACGCAACAATCTAATGATCCGTCAGGGCGATGGGAATGCCGTCAGTGCACCTCGCGCAGTGCACTGTAGGCATTACTTATTTGTCTGAGCAGTAGGCCTTTGACCACTAGCTGCACCCACTTTTTAGCCTTATATCCAGGCTCAACACCAGGGCTTTCCCCCTGTTGCAGCACTGCTCTGAATGGACTCCTCGGCTCAAGATCCGTGTGATTTTGGTTAAAATACATAAATGCATAAATTTAGCTTCTTAATGAATAGATTATTTTAATTGGGGAACAGAAGAGGGAAAAGTATTAAAGATACTCAACTTCAAAACTTTGCTGGAATTTACTTATGCATTGAGCATTTTAGTTGTACTTTAAAAGGTTTAAATGTCGTTCATGAAGGTTAGAGGCAAGGTACAGTGACAATGCCCTAGAGACTGATCATATATATATATATATATATATATATATATATATATATATATATATATATATATATATATATATATGTATATACTGTATATAGGCTACATATATAGATAGGCTATATATATATATATATATATATATATGTATGTATATATATAATATATATATATATATATATATATAATATATATATATATATATATATATGAATAATTTGTCTGTGATCATTGCACAAGCCCCCTTTCCACCCAAACTAGGACCAGGGAGAACCAGGTAATGTCTGCTGATGACACAGCAGGTAGACATACAGGCACCCCTAAACCTGGAATCCTCAACTCATAAGGATAGTAAGGTTTCAGACTCTACAAAAAACTATAGAGCTTGAGCTGGTGTCGAACCCCAGTCGAACTGATCGCCAGGTAGGGACGTTTCCAATAGGTCGCCACAATTCACTTTTTGATTTTATGGGCCGATTGGTAACGTCTCTGCCGGGTGTTTGCCAGTCGGGGGTTCGAGTCCCGCTCGGACTCGTTAGTGCCATTAGTGTCTGCAACCTTACCATCCCTGAAAGCTAAGGTTGAGGGGGTTTGGGGGAGCCTATAGGTCTATCTGCTGAGTCATCAGCAGCCACGGCCTGGCCCTCCCTGGTCCTAGCTTGGGTGGAGAGGAGGCTTGGGTGCTGATCATGTAATATATGGTCAGTCTCTAGGGCACCTGACTGATAGGGCAATGTCATTGTCCCTTGCCTCTGCCATTCATGAGCGACCTTTAAACCATTGTAACTCAACTTCACCTGGCTGATAGAAGAGATATGACCCTTTCACAATTAAATTGTATTTATTCCTCGTCCTTATGTCAATAGTCTCGTGCAGTGATATACCAATAACATGTACTTGACGTGATGGATATCAAAAGCCCTTTACATAAATGTTTTTTTATGGAGTTTGTCACGCCCCAGTCTTAATAATCATCGAATACTATCTTATACCGACTATTCTTTTCCTGATATCTCGAATAATTATTTTGCTGTTGAAATTGGGAACATTGAATTACCTTTTCATTAAATGGTAGTGTTTTCTTTTCTTTTTTTGTGGGTGGTAATTTTTCCCCTCACTAGAGAAGGTAATATTAGGTATATTTGAATTTTGAGAATGCAATTTTGGAAAGTAATGGTTTTCGTCTTGATTACTTTGTGTGCATATTACACACACATGCACACATTTGCAGTAGATAGATAGATAGATATTGCGTGCGCGTGTGTATACATACAATATATATATATATATATATATTATATATATATATATATATATATATATATATATATATATATATAAAGGTATTTATGAGAGAGAGAGAGAGAGAGAGAGAGAGAGGAGAGAGAGAGAGAGAGAGAGAGAGAGAGAGAGAGAGAGAGAGAGAGTGAGTTTGGTGGGGTGAAGGGTGACAACCATGACATGACCTAAAAGCCTTGTAGCTCAGGGGTCGTATGAAATAAGTCATAAAGTTATATAACAAGTTTCTTCAAAAATCTTCTTTCCGAAAAAAAAACGAACATCGGCAGCAAGAAAAATAGAGGAAAGTGGATCCAAACATACAAATACTGCATTACTGCAGAAGTCTCAACTTCAATTCTGTAGCTCGTAACTTCGTGTCACAGTTTTATGCCTCTCCGATATGAATGGAGATATGACGCTGCCTTCATTGCACGGCCAGTTGCAAACTAGGGCTCCGTCTGTGTATGCAACCTAAATCCCTCGGCGTTTTATGGCTTAAAGCTCCTTGATGACACTCTTAAAATGCCTTTAAATTCCATTTGCCTTAAGGAAACTTCAGAGAGTTAGCTCGGCAAAAGATCAGGCTTGTCTGTCTTCAGTCAACAACTATCACTCGTTTTGATAATACTTCGAGTTAGCTTAGAATGTAACTTTATAATTCTCTCTCTCTCTCTCTCTCTCTCTCTCTCTCTCT
>NC_090766.1:44546370-44551370 GCF_036898095.1 Palaemon carinicauda | reverse complement strand
TTCTTGCTCGGAAAAGTTTCCTGATCGCTTATTGGTTGGATAAGATGACTCTAACCAATCAGTGATCAGGAAACTTTTCCGAGCTAAAAGGGCATCGCTGAGTCAGTGCAAATGCGCCTCATTAAAAATGATTGAGTATAGTACATCAAATTTTGGGCATAGATTTTGCATTTTCCTGTTTGTTAAAGATCTTTAAGGGCTGTGGCTGCTTTCCTGTAATAAATCTTTAAATGTTGGACGATAAGCAAAGATATACTGTATCGAATTATGATGTAGGTTCTTGTAGTTTCCATCCATTTTATACTTCACTAACGATTTTCATTTTCTTTATTGAATAATATCCAGAATTTTCTTGCTTTTTTTTTGCCGGAACAATGTATACTGGTCACTTCGACCTGAAATTTCTGGTTATGAAGTTTTTTTTTTCTTCCTTTTTTTTTCATACGGGAAGAGTCTGTCATTTTCTTTTGAATAATGATATCCAGAATTTTCTTTTTAAGTTTTCTGCCGAAACTCTGATGTATTCTGGTCACTTCGACCTGAAATTTCTGGTTATGAAGTTTTTTTCCTCTTCCTTTTTTTTCATACGGGAAGAGTCTGGGCAAGTCATCAGTTTTTCGGGGTGTGGTGACCATAGTCACTGAACTGTTTAGGCGGCAAAGATGAAAGAAAGTTGGTCGGCAAAGAAGATAGACAAATAATGGTACTTGATTCGTGTCTTCAGTGATGCATCAACTCGTGACGCTAAACGAATACATCTTTTCCTTTTTACTGAGAGATTAAGATATGAAGCGAGAATCTTTAGAGAGAGAGAGAGATATGAAGAAATCCTTGTTGACATGACCCATACGAGAATCTGGAGAGAGAGAGAGAGAGAGAGAGAGAGAGAGAGAGAGATGAAGAAATCCTTGTTGACATGACCCGTACGAGAATCTTTAGAGAGGAAGATATGGAGAAATCCTTGTTGACATGACCCGTACGAGAATCTTTAGAAAGATATGAAGAAATCCTTGTTGACATGACCCGTACGAGAATCTTTAGAAAGATATGAAGAAATCCTTGTTGACATGACCCGTACGAGAATCTTTAGAAAGATATGAAGAAATCCTTGTTGACATGACCCGTACGAGAATCTGTAGAAAGATATGAAGAAATCCTTGTTGACATGACCTGTACGAGAATCTGGAGAGAGAGAGAGAGAGATGAAGAAATCCTTGTTGACATGACCCGTACGAGAATCTTTAGAGAGGAAGATATGGAGAAATCCTTGTTGACATGACCCGTACGAGAATCTTTAGAAAGATATGAAGAAATCCTTGTTGACATGACCCGTACGAGAATCTTTAGAAAGATATGAAGAAATCCTTGTTGACATGACCCGTACGAGAATCTGTAGAGAGCAAGATATGAAGAAATCCTTGTTGACATGACCCGTACGAGAATCTTTAGAAAGATATGAAGAAATCCTTGTTGACATGACCCGTACGAGAATCTGTAGAGAGCAAGATATTAAGAAATCCTTGTTGACATGACCCGTACGAGAATCTTTAGAAAGATATGAATAAATCCTTGTTGACATGACCCGTACGAGAATCTTTAGAGAGCAAGATATGAAGAAATCCTTGTTGACATGACCCGTACGAGAATCTTTAGAAAGATATGAAGAAATCCTTGTTGACATGACCCGTACGAGAATCTTTAGAAAGATATGAAGAAATACTTGTTGACATGACCCGTACGAGAATCTTTAGAAAGCAAGATATGAAGAAATCCTTGTTGACATGACCCGTACGAGAATCTTTAGAGAGGAAGATATGGAGAAATCCTTGTTGACATGACCCGTACGAGAATCTTTAGAAAGATATTAAGAAATCCTTGTTGACATGACCCGTACGAGAATCTTTAGAAAGATATGAAGAAATCCTTGTTGACATGACCCGTACGAGAATCTTTAGAAAGATATGAAGAAATCCTTGTTGACATGACCCGTACGAGAATCTTTAGAAAGCAAGATATGAAGAAATCCTTGTTGACATGACCCCTACTAGAATCTTTACGGAGCAAGATACGAAGAAATCCTTGTTGACATGACCCGTACGAGAATCTTTAGAAAGCAAGATACGAAGAAATCCTTGTTGACATGACTCGTACGAGAATCTTTAGAGAGCAAGTTATGAAGAAATCCTTGTTGACATGACCCGTACGAGAATCCGTGTAATTTTTATGACTTTCAAGTAAGGATTCAACCCTAGATTGCCTAAAGACACCTTGATTCTCTTGAAACCCACCACGGCCATTTAACTTTAGTTTGTTAAAAAGGGGAAAGGAGGTTCCCTATCTCGTCGATTGAATTAGAAATACACAAGTATCTCTAACTTTCTCTTAACGTTTTTATTATTATTATTATTATTATTATTATTATTATTATTAGTAGTATTATTATTATTATTATAATTGGAATTTCATATTCAGTTTACAAACGTATTTTGGCATTTTATTGTTAAGTAGGGTTCGAATTCCACGGAAAGCGGTAGGGTCCTTATTGCTAACTAACTAAAACGAAATAAACAAGATATTAACAATTTCTGGTGTTTGTTATCTATAGTCCATTTCTTTTAGCGAGGCATATTTGCACCGACTCGTAGCGGTGTCCTTTTAGCTCGGAAAAATTTCCTGATCGCTGATTGGTTGGACAAGATAATTCTTACCAATCAGCGATCAGGAACTTTTCCGAGCTAAAAGGGCACCCCTGCGAGTCGGTGCAAATCTGCCTCGCTAAAAGAAATGGACTATAGTGAAACGGAACATGAGTTTGCAATCTCTCTTGCTTTTGAGAGTACCCCTAATAAGAAGAGAGAGAGAGAGAGGAGAGAGAGAGAGAGGAGAGAGAGAGAGAGAGAGAGATTAGTTCAACTTTAATTTTATAAAGGTAAACCTTTCATTTTTAAAACTATGTTGTAATAAGAATGTTGTAATCGAATTAAATCTAAAATAAAAACTAAACTATTAAATACATTGCCACCTATTTAACAAATATAAATATTACTTATTAATCCAAATCCAACGTTGCAACGTGAACATCATAATTATGAGGAATAATTAGGTTTGTTATCGTTAATGACCACAGAAAGGGAATAAGTTGGCCAGGAAACCGGATCTCAATCGTATCATTTACAAATCCTTAATGATTCCTATAGGCCTACTCTAGGATAACATCTCTTAATGTGTTTTTTCATTATGCTTTTGGCATCCGGGATTTGTTGCCACTTGTCTCGTGTATTTTTTTGGTTTCTTGGTTTTAGTATTTTGTTCGTATGACTTGTTTGTCTGGTTTAGTTTCTGCAGCACATTGATATCGTATGTTTGTTCTTGTGTACGTGGATTGGTTTGTGCGTCACATTGTTTTTTGTGTTTGTACCTATGTACTTGTTTGTGCGTCACATTGTTTTTTGTGTTTTGTACCTATGTACTTGTTTGTGCGTCACATTGTTTTAGTGTTTGTACCTATGTACTTTATTTTGTGCGTCACATTGTTTTTGTTTGTACCTATGTACTTTACTTGTTTGTGCGTCCATTGTGTTCGTATGTTGTACCTATGTACTTTACTTGTTTGTGCGTCACATTGTGTTCGTATGTTTGTACCTATGTACTTACTTGTTTGTGCGTCACATTGTTTTCATATTGTACCTATGTACTTTACTTGTTTGTGCGTCACATTGTTTTCATATTTGTACCTATGTACTTTACTTGTTTGTGCGTCACATTGTTTTTCATATTTGTACCTATGTACTATTTTGTGCGTCACATTGTCTTTTTTTGCACCTATGTACCTTTGCTAGTTTGTGCGTCACATTGTTTTTGTGTTTGTACCTTTGTACATGTTTGTGCGTCACATTGTGTTAGTATGTTTTTACCTACTGTATGTACTTGGTTTTGTATGTGCGTGGATAAGTTATTTGTGTACGTAAAAATGCATTCATATATTTAAAGGTTTGCGTATGTCTATACCGTTGCGTTACCATGTATGTAAATATACGCTGCGAGTAAGTAAACAAACTCAAGAGTATGTGAGTTTGTTCTTGTAAACGAAGAAATATTCTACGGAGAACAGAAGTCAGGGGTCGTTGAGCTCCTCTCTCTCTCTCTCTCACTCTCTCTCTCTCTCTCTCTCTCTCTCTCTCTCTCTCTCTCTCTCAGAGAAACCTGTGTGGTGGGAAGCCTTCATAATTGCCTATACCTTTTAGGCCTATGGACCAACCTCAGGAGGTTTTATTTTCTGAAGATGTATTCATGTGTTACAGTTCATTTGAACATTATTTTTATTATTATTATTATTATTATTATTATTATTATTAGCCAAGCTACAACCCTAGTTCAAAAAGCAAGATGCTATAAAGCCCAAGGGCTCCAACAGGGAAAATAGCCCAGTGAGGAAAGGAAATGAATATGTCCTATATAAACTATTAACAACGTCAAAAACAGATATGTAATATATACTGTAAACAATAAAAAAAAAAAACTCTATGTCAGCCTGGTCAACATAAAAACATTTGCTCCAACTTTGAACTTTTGAAGTTCTACTGATTCAACTACCCGATTAGGAAGATCATTCCACTACTTGGTAACAGCTGGAATAAAACTTCTAGAATACTGTGTAGTATTGAGCCTCATGATGGAGAAGGCCTGGCTATTAGAGGAACTTTCGATAGCTTGCCATTTATTTGAAGGTGGTTGCAACTAGGAAAATAATTAGTTTTATTCAGAAATTTTCTTAAAATTACTATATTTCAAATATTGGAAAATGGCTAAAAAATAGTTTTAATCAGTAATTTTTATAAAAAGTTCATGATAATATTTTTTGGATGTCTCAAAGATAAAAGGAAAAAGTGACCGTCTATTTAAAAAATCTGAAAAATTTTTCTTATTGAACTGATTGTCAAATTTTTGTGGTTCAAAAATATGGAGGAAATTTGCTCTGGAATTTTCTATTTTTTGTCTGT
>NC_090766.1:44533870-44536370 GCF_036898095.1 Palaemon carinicauda | reverse complement strand
TTGTTCTTCCTAATTTGCTTTTTCTATGAACAAACGTATTTTCCCTTTCAGTTAAAATAGTGTTTATGTTATTCATTAGCAAATGTTCTAGTAATTACGATGAAGTAATTACATCGTCCTTTCAGACGAAACAATTTTCGTTTTCTATAGTAGATGTAGAGAAGTCCCTATTCAGTGCTATGATACATTGCATCTTTTCATGATACATTGTATCTTTTCATTATACATTGTATCTTTTTATGATACATTGCCTATTTTCATGATACATTGCCTCTTTTCATGATACATTGCATCTTTTCATGATTCATTGTATCTTTTTATGATATATTGCCTCTTTTTATGATACATTGTATCTTTTCATGATACATTGCATCTTTTCATGATTCATTGTATCTTTTTATGATATATTGCCTCTTTTTATGATACATTGCCTCTTTTCATGATACATAGCATCTTTTCATGATACATTGCATCTTTTCATGATTCATTGTATCTTTTCATGATACATTGCATCTTTTCATGATATATTGCCTCTTTTTATGATACATTGCCTCTTTTCATGATTCATTGTATCTTTTTATGATATATTGCCTCTTTTTATGATACATTGCCTCTTTTCATGATACATTGCATCTTTTCATGATTCATTGTATCTTTTTATGATATATTGCCTCTTTTTATGATACATTGCCTCTTTTCATGATACATTGCATCTTTTCATGATACATTGCATCTTTTCATGATATATTGCCTCTTTTCATGATACATTGCCTCTTTTTATGATACATTGCATCTTCTCATGATACATTGCCTCTTTTCATGATACATTGCATCTTTTTATGATACATTGCATCTTCTCATGATACATTGCCTCTTTTCATGATACATTGCATCTTTTTATGATACATTGCATCTTCTCATGATACATTGCCTCTTTTCATGATACATTGCATCTTTTTATGATACATTGCATCTTCTCATGATACATTGCCTCTTTTCATGATACATTGTATCTTTTCATGATACATTGCATCTTTTCATGATTCATTGTATCTTTTTATGATACATTGTATCTTTTTATGATACATTGTATCTTTTTATGATACATTGTATCTTTTCATGATATATTGCCTCTTTTTATGATACATTGCCTCTTTTTATGATACATTGTATCTTTTTATGATACATTGTATCTTTTCATGATATATTGCCTCTTTTTATGATACATTGCCTCTTTTTATGATACATTGTATCTTTTTATGATACATTGTATCTTTTTATGATACATTGCCTCTTTTTATGATACATTGCCTCTTTTTATGATACATTGTATCTTTTTATGATACATTGTATCTTGTCCTTAAAGTAAATCTCTGTTCTTCAAGATAAAATTCTCCTAATTTTCACTCGGATGAAGCAAAAGCTCTGCCTCTTTGAGCGTCAAGAAAATAAAAATTCTTTTTAACAACAAAATATCTTTCCTTTAAATGCGAGAAAGATTCATTTCCATCCGATGAATTGGAACAGTTAATGATATTCCTTGATTGAAGCACAGATTGTTACTTTCAAATAAGCAGATTTCTCCTCCGTAATAGGAGAGAATATCTTTTAGAATTCATCATACTTTACTTGATTTACTTGGATGGCTGCTTTTCCGGTCCCGTACAGCAGGGGAACCCCACTCTCTACAGGACCTCCACTGTCGTTTTACCTTGTTCATTCAGAGTATTTAACGTTTCATATCGAGTATTGTTCATTTACTGTTAAATCGTCACTGCAAAAGACTCGTGAAATAAGAAAGTCTTCAGTTTCCTCTTGAAAGCCTTAAATTAAAGTATAAATGAAGCAAATGTTATTCCTTAAATGGATAAGAATATTTTAATAGAAAAAAAAAATCCTTTATTGAATTTATTATTTTGTCCATGTCAGTGAATGTTAGTGGTATAACCAGGATCTTCTTAAATACGATATAAAAATACATCCGTTATTTTCTTTCGTGTCTTTTTTGGCGTTGTTTTGTAAGACTGGTGTGTTTAACGAAGTCTGATGCCTATGTGTCGTTAGCGGTATATTTCAGGAAATTTATATATATATTTTTTTTTATCTATCATTAATGTTGATATTCGGTCATTTCGTGATACCCTATTACGCCCTCTCACGAATATTATATTTCTTTAACTTTTTTTTTTAATTACATTACATTCCTATTTCCTTTTGTGATCATATTAGTCATCATCATCTTGGATTAATTTCTATTTCACTCTTTAGTAGTTTAATTTCACTACCTTTCATGATAGGGATTATTAATCTTATCAATCAAACATTGTCAAAAATTCAGTATCAATTGAAATATTATTTCATTACCTTCTACTATCACGCCTAATTATTATTATTATTATTATTACTTGCAAAGCTACAACCCTAGTTGGAAAAGCAAGATGCTACAAGCCCAGGGGCTCCAACAGGGAAAATAACCCAGTGAGGAAAGGAAAAAAGGAAA
>NC_090766.1:44516370-44518870 GCF_036898095.1 Palaemon carinicauda | reverse complement strand
TATGTATGTATGTATATATATATATATGTATATATATATATATATATATATATTGATGCATCTACATATCAATCATTTAGTTGCATACCTTAATTCATTACATATACCTTCAATACAAACGTTCATTGAAAGTGTTTACTAACCCTTTCCTCGCTCCATCCTGTCCCTTATCTCAACGTTTTCCGTCCTTGTTCGCTATTGGTACATTAAGCTTTGGCCTTATGCCCTCGTGTACTTCTGCTCCAGTGAACAACCCCGAGAATTCTTAGAGCCTAATTTACATTTTGAGGGAAATCAAAAGGAAAGGACATATGTCTTTCAGGTTATGCCTCCCTGTTGCCATAACCCCAGAAACCTACCCCCCGTTTCTCGCTATTTTCTCAGCCCAATCTTTGCCCGCTACACTTATGGATTTTTTTTTAAGTCACCCCGTTTACATCACCCCATTCACCCAAGAAATCACCTTGGGTATGATATGATATCAAACCATTTTCATTCACCCCTCATCCTGAACCCCCTGCAAAGACTTTGACCTCACCTTATTTTTCCCCCTTACATCAACGTCCTATATTGTCCCCTTTTCCCCTTTCCTTCCCTCATTTTGCCTCCCACCTTATTTCCCCTCCAGCATCTACATCTCTAGGGTCGCTCCCAAGCCTCCTTACCCCTAAGATAATATCCCCAAATTGTAATTCTGGTGGGAGACGCTTACCTTCAAACATCTCCCTAATCTTGGAGAAAACCACCATTACATTAAGGGCGATAGGTTGATAGCGTCATCTGGTGGCTCCACACACTTTCCTTTCACTATTACTATCATTATCATTGTCATTATCACATATCTGTTAGATTTTTTAGTATTGAAATTAATAGTCGTTTTTTATTTGGAAACTATCACTATTTATTTAAACTGTTATTTATCATTGACGTTTAAAAACCCCATCACTGATATCTTCAAACTATCTCATGTCACTGATATCTGAAAACTTTCACCATCACTGATATCTTAAAACTCTCTAATGACACTTATATCTGAAAAGTATCACCATCACCGATATCTGAAAACTGTCACCATCACTGATATCTGAAAACTTTCACCATCACTGATATCTTAAAACTATCTCATGTCACTGATATCTGAAACTTTCACCATCACTGATATCTGAAAACTTTCACCATCACTGATATCTTAAAACTCTCTCATGTCACTGATATCTGAAAAGTATCACCATCACTGATATCTGAAAACTATCACCATCACTGATATCTGAAAACTATCACCATCACTAATATCTTCAAACGATCTCATGTCACTGATATCTGAAAACTATCACCATCACTGACATCTTAAAATGATCTCATGTCACTGATATCTTCAAACTATCTCATGTCACTGATATCTGAAAACTATCACCATCACTGACATCTTAAAACGATCTCATGTCACTGATATCTTAAAACTATCTCATGTCACTGATATCTGAAAACTATCACCATCACTAATATCTTCGAACGATCTCATGTCACTGATATCTGAAAACTATCACCATCACTGACATCTTAAAACGATCTCATGTCACTGATATCTTAAAACTATCTCATGTCACTGATATCTGAAAACTTTCACCATCACTGATCTCTTAAAAATATCTCATGTCACCGATATCTGAAAACTATCACCATCACTGATATCTTCAAACTATCTCATGTCACTGATATCTGAAAACTATCACCGTCACTGATATCTGAAAACTATCACCATCACTGATATCTTCAAACTATCTCATGTCACTGATATCTGAAAACTATCACCATCACTGATATCTTCAAACTATCTCATGTCACTGATATCTGAAAACTATCACCATCACTGACATCTTAAAACGATCTGATGTCACTGATATCTTCAAACTATCTCATGTCACTGATATCTGAAAACTATCACCATCACTGATATCTTCAAACTATCTCATGTCACTGATATCTGAAAACTATCACCATCACTGATATCTTCAAACTATCGCATGTCACTGATATCTGAAAACTATCCCCATCACTGACATCTTAAAACTATCTCGTATCACTGAAATCATATTAGTGTCACTATCACCGATATCTTGAAAATATCATCATCTCTGATATCTGTTATCACCCTGATATCTATTAAAGCTAGCTTTATCACTAATATCTCTCTCATATTGGATATCAAATAACAATGTTTAAGTTAAACACTATGAAACTCTTTTGAATTAATTTTGATAGTGTAATAATGAGCATTATTATTTGGCGCCTAAAGTAGCAAAACCGAAACTTATCTGTATATACAGAAAGCAACAGCACGATTGCAATAGTATCAAATGTCTGGAGTTGGTGTCGCATTTGAAAGGGTCACGGATACAGAAGGAGGTTCATAATCATTGATAGGGCTCAGTGAGGTAATTTCTCTCTCTCTCTCTCTCTCTCTCTCTCTCTCTCTCTCTCTCTAACAATCCTCTGATTA
>NC_090766.1:44513784-44515870 GCF_036898095.1 Palaemon carinicauda | reverse complement strand
TTAAGAACGTTTGAAACGGAAAAGTGTAATAAACATTTGGAATCGCTTGTCAGTCTAGTGAGAATTCATGGTCATGAGGATTGATGTTTGAAATCCGTCTCTCTCTCTCTCTCTCTCTCTCTCTCGAAGCCAACGACCTCTGGTGTTGTCTGACTCACATTCACTGGCCTAGGGCCTATTTTCAGCTCTGACCCTTACCGCCTACTGATAGGCCTAATAGTGGGTATTTCGGGAGCTTAATAAGATAATAATTACACAAGAGTTGAAGATACCAACGCCTCTCGTGACGTTTGTTTTTCGCCGGCCGTCAGTAGGTGTAGGATTGACACCTGGCAGATTCTAAACATTCCAAATTAAGGGTGTAGGTGATTGGGTGCTCGCGACCAGACCAAGGAGCATCATTGTCATTACTGACGTTGTTGTTGTTGTTGTTTTAGAAGTTGTAAATAATGATACATGAAATCCTTTTAGATCATTAGAAAATTTTGCCTTTGGGGTCTTAGAGCTAACATGTGACTGAGGGGGTGGGGGTGGGGTGAATATTTGTTTCAAAAGCTTTGGTACTTGAATGGGATTAGGGGAAAAGGGGTGTGGAGCTATCTGCTGTAGTAAGATCACCATTTAGAGATCTCCTGAACAACCAAAAGGTTACTGAACCTTCCGTAGTATACGGTACAGCCTTCGTGTGGAAAAGGGCTTTTCTGTATGTGTTTTTATATATATGTATATATAAATATATATATATATAAATATAATATATATATATATATATATATATATATGTATATATATATAAATATCAATTGCAGTGGTTTCTAGTTCAGTTTAGGACAAAGACCTGAGACATGTCCTTGTTCATAAATGTGTTTGTGTGTGTGTATATATATATATATATATATATACATAAGCTACATATGCATACACATATAAATGTGTGTGTGTATATATATATATATATATATATTTATATATACATATATATACAGTATATTTATGTATATATATGTATATATATTGTATATATGTGTATGTGTTTATTTATATGTATATATATATATTATGTTTTTTATATATATATATATAGATAGATAGATAGATAGATAGATAAATAGATAGATATGTGCGTGTGCGCGCGCGCACGCATATTACAAATTCAGCTAAAACCCTAAAAATAAAACCACTGAAGACGCCAACGCCAAAGTAAAATATTATGCGATGAAACATTATTTCCATTTAACCTCCGAAAATAAGAGACAGGACTCTGTTCGCCCTGTCACGACCTCGGGGGAAATAAGGTCACTCAAGAAGTAAGTGTAGGCAAATATCCCTTGACACTCTCCAAGGATAATTTGATTTTGTGTATGTATCGTGGCCTCCGAAATAGGGTCACCTGAGGTTAGAAGGAATCCCCTAAAAAGGAAAGGTCAATGAAGGTCATCTGAGGTTATATGGAATCCATAAAAGATGCAGAAAAGGAAAGGTTAAAAGCAAAGGTCACCTGAGGATATAAGGAATCCCTAAAAAAGGAAAGGTAAAAAAAGGTCGCCTGAGATTATAAGGAATCCATAAAAAAGGAAAGGTCATAAAAGGTCCCTGAGGTTATAAGGGATCCCTAAAAAAGGAAAGGTCAAAAAAGGTCGCCTGAGGTTATAAGGGATCCCTAAAAAAAGGAAAGGTAAAAAAAGGTCGCCTGAGGTTATAAGGAATCCCTAAAAAAGGAAAGGTCAAAAAAGGTCCCTGAGGTGAAAAGGAATCCATAAAATGTGAAGAAAAGGAAATTAAAGCAAAAGTCACTTGAGGGTATAAGGAATCCCAAACAGGAAAGGTCAATAAAGGTCATCAGAGGTTATAAGGAATCCCTAAAAAAAGAAAGGTCTAAAAAGGTTGCCTAAGGTTATAATGGAATCCATAAAATGTGAAGAAAAGGAAAGGTAAAGCAAAGGTCACCTGAAGTTATAAGGAATCCCAAACAGGACAGGTTAATAAAGGTCATCTGAGGCTATAAGGAATCCATAAAATGAAAAAGAAAAAGGAAAAGTCACTTAAGGTTAGAAGGAATCCAAGGAAGGGAAGGTGAAAAGAAAGA
>NC_090766.1:44508784-44511284 GCF_036898095.1 Palaemon carinicauda | reverse complement strand
TATAAGATGGGATGTTCTTTGTGTGTATTTATACACACACATATATATACAAACATATATATACATATATATATATCTATATATATATATATATATATATACATATATGTAGATACATATATATATACAGATATATACATAAATATATATACATATATATATACATATATATATATACAGATATATATATATATATAATATATTTATATATGTATACATATATAATATATATATATATATACATGTGTGTATATATGTACGTTTACATATGCATATATATGTATATATATTTTTGTATATACATTATGTATATGTATGTACTGTATGTATAAAATATATGGGTATGTATCTATATATATATATATATATATATATATTATTTCCACATATATGGAGGTGAATACAGTAATCATGCATGTATATCCACAATAGAATTCATCTATCTATTCCAAAGAAAGGTAGGAATCTTATATTATTGTTTTAGTATTAATATCAGTCAAAGAATGGTAAAGTATCTAGTAAGAAACATTCTTCTTCTTCTTTGTCTGCATCTTTTCCTACTTTTATGTAGGGTCGATGTTTCTGACCAGCTTTCTCCATCTACCTTTGTCCCACACTTCATCACCGGTTATAAGCTCAACATTAAACAGATCAATGTTTTTTAGTATCATACGACAAATAATGCCTGAGATAGAAACCATCTGCCGTTAACACGAGCACAATAATTGGAGAATTATGGCACGCTGGGAAAGGGCGCTTCTTAGCTATTACGCATAAAGCGATAGTCTTAGGCATTCTACAGAGGGAGAAGCAAAGGCCTTAGGCCTCTGAGAAGAGGTGCCAAGATTCCTTCAGGAAATCTAATGGAGTCTTTGATGTATTTCAATGGGTTTTTTTTATGTTGTTTCTCTTTTGTTCTTTCCAATTGGGCGTTGTCAGTTTTTTTTTCGTTAGCGTATTTTTAGTAATAATAACAATAACTTGTTGTTGTTATTGTTGTTGTTTTTGGGGTGGGGTCTCTGGTAGGATGTAATGGGCCCTATTTGAATTGGGGGAAGAGAGAGAGAGAGAGAGAGAGAGAGAGAGAGAGAGAGAGGGTGGTTTGTTTAGTATACTAAAATGTATATATGAAAGTGTTACCCAAGTAGTTTTTGTCCATATACCAAGCTGTGTTGTCTAAATTATACTTAGCTAACATAATTAAAATGCCATTTTCATATAATGAATGTTACTTTGACACTTTTATTTTAATGATAATCCCATTGAATTATAATTTATTAAATGGTTGTCACATTTAGAATGTCAACAACATGAAAATACAATTTTAAAATGTCATTCTTGTTGTAATAATCACTTATATAATCGTTCCTTTAACAATATAAACTGTAGAAGGATTATCATTCTTGCTGTATCATTCTTTTAATAGAAAATCATTGGTGATAATGAGTAAGGAGAACGAAAAGCGTGACTTTGTAGTAACTAATGGGGAATAAAAACATCTAAGTCTGAGATCAAGCAGAGATGGAGTACTTTACTTATATTTTATTTTTCTAATAAGGAAGCTGATTCGCTAAAAAAAAAAAAGGTTTTACTTCCTATTTTCCTTTTTCTATGAACAAATATCATTTTCCCTTTCAGTTAAATGGTGTTTGTTCTTCCTATTTTGCTTTTTCTATGAACAAATGTCATTTTCCCTTTCAGTTAAATGGTGTTTGTTCTTCCTATTTTGCTTTTTCTATGAACAAATGTCATTTTCCCTTTCAGTTAAATGGTGTTTGTTCTTCCTATTTTGCTTTTTCTATGAACAAATGTCATTTTCCCTTTCAGTTTAAATAGTGTTTGTTCTTCCTATTTTGCTTTTTCTATGAACAAATGTATTTTCCCTTTCAGTTAAATGGTGTTTGTTCTTCCTATTTTGCTTTTTCTATGAACAAATGTATTTTCCCTTTCAGTTAAATGGTGTTTGTTCTTCCTATTTTGCTTTTTCTATGAACAAATGTATTTTCCCTTTCAGTTAAAATAGTGTTTATGTTATTCATTAGCAAATGTTCTAGTAATTGCGATGAATTAATTACATCGTCTTTTCAGACGAAACAATTTTCGTTTTTTTATAGTAAATGTAGAGAAGCCCCTATTCAGTGCTATGATACATTGCATCTTCTCATGATACATTGCATCTTCTCATGATACATTGCATCTTCTCATGATACATTGCCTCTTTTTATGATACATTGTGTCTTTTCATGATACATTGTATCTCTTTATGATACATTGCATCTTTTCATGATGCATTGTATCTTGTCCTTAAAGTAAATCTCTGTTCTTCAAGATAAAATTCTCTTAATTATCACTCGGATGAAGCAAAAGCTCTGCCTCTTTGAGCGTCAAGAAAATAAAAATTATTTTTAACAACAAAACATCTTTCCTTTAAATGCGAGAAAGGTTCATTTCCATCCGGTGAATTGGAACAGTTAATGATATTCCTTGGTTGAAGCAGATA
>NC_090766.1:44501284-44503784 GCF_036898095.1 Palaemon carinicauda | reverse complement strand
ATTTCAGACTAATACTGCTGTGAGCACAGTGAGGTCCACACAGGTTATTTTAGACAAAGCTTTTAGATAAGGCTGATTGGATGATATAATCTCCAGATCTGTGATTTCAGAAAATGCACGTGATGCAGTTAAAAGTAAACACTTGTGTTTTCAGGTGTTGTGTTGGACAATGCATTCATTACACGCCAGTGTTTTCAGACAAGGTTTAGTTATGGACAGAACAGTGCACGCCAGCCAGTGATTTCAGACAAGGTTTAGTTATGGACAATACAGTGCACCCCAGCCAGTGATTTCAGACAAGGCTTAGTTATGGACAAAACAGTGCACGCCAGCCAGTGATTTCAGACAAGGCTGAGTTATGGACAATACAGTGCACCCCAGCTAGTGATTTCAGACAAGGCTGAGATATGGACAAGACAGTGCACGCCAGCCAGTGATTTCAGACAAGGATGAGATATGGACAAGACAGTGCACCACAGCCAGTGATTTCAGACAAGGCTGAGATATGAACAAGACAGCACATGCCAGCTAGTGATTTCAGACAAGGCTGAGATATGGACAAGACAGTGCACCACAGCCAGTGATTTCAGACAAGGCTGAGATATGAACAAGACAGCACATGCCAGCCAGTGATTTCAGACAAGGCTGAGATATGGATAATACAGTGCACCACAGCCAGTGATTTCAGACAAGGCTGAGATATGGACAAGACAGCACATGCCAGCCAGTGATTTCAGACAAGGCTGAGATATGGATAATACAGTGCACCACAGCCAGTGATTTCAGACAAGGCTGAGATATGGACAAGACAGTGCACCACAGCCAGTGATTTCAGACAAGGCTGAGATATGGACAAGACAGCACATGCCAGCCAGTGATTTCAGACAAGGCTGAGATATGGATAATACAGTGCACCCCAGCCAGTGATTTCAGACAAGGCTGAGATATGGACAAGACAGTGCACCACAGCTAGTGATTTCAGACAAGGCTGAGATATGGACAAGACAGCACATGCCAGCCAGTGATTTCAGACAAGGCTGAGATATGGATAATACAGTGCACCACAACCAGTGATTTCAGACAAGGCTGAGATATGGACAAGACAGTGCACCACAGCCAGTGATTTCAGACAAGGCTGAGATATGGACAAGACCACATGCCAGCCAGTGATTTCAGACAAGGCTGAGATATGGATAATACAGTGCACCACAGCCAGTGATTTCAGACAAGGCTGAGATATGGACAAGACAGTGCACCCCAGCTAGTGATTTCAGACAAGGCTGAGAGATGGATAATACAGTGCACCCCAGCCAGTGATTTCAGACAAGGCTGAGATATGGACAAGACAGTGCACCACAGCCAGTGATTTCAGACAAGGCTGAGATATGGACAAACCAGTGCACCCCAGCCAGTGATTTCAGACAAGGCTGAGATATGGACAAGACAGTGCACCACAGCCAGTAATTTCAGACAAGATTGTGAAGGAGAGTGCACAATATCCCAAGACAATGAGGAATATAAATAGGATGGTTTTAGATAGCTAATTTGAGGTTCAAGTGAGGATCTGAAGCTCAATAATGGACACCAGAGATTAGGTCAAGGAAGAGAGTAAGATTATAGAGAATAATGAGCTTCCCTTTGCAGGAGTATTGCCCTTCTAGTCTTGCTTTTATATAACTCTCTCTCTCTCTCTCTCTCTCTCTCTCTCTCTCTCTCTCTCTCCCCCCTGTGCAGGAGCATTGCCCTTTCTAGTCTTGTAGTCTTGCTTTTATGTGATAACTCGCCAAGAATAGTGACATATTAATACATGTGCCACATATAAAAAATGTCAGTTCAGTGTTATTTAAAAATTTATTCTGCAAAAAAAAAAAATTGTCTCAATACATTTCTGAGATTTCCTGATTTGTATAAATGAAAGAAACCGAATAATGAGCTCTCATAATTAGGACGTCTTATTCATTCTGAATCTGATGGTAAATTCACGCATGCAATCTTTAAAACAAACTTTTTAAGGGTTTGTTCATCATATTTATTCATTTATTGCATATCTTTCCTTGTTCTTTTTCTAATTTACATGCATTGTATGTGTGTGCTGTCCAATTCAAACAATTAGGTTTGTTATTAGAATATCTCTCTCTCTCTCTCTCTCTCTCTCTCTCTCTCTCTCTCTCTCTATTTCCTTGGCTCCCGAGCATGGTGGAAGCCGTAAAACACAATTGACCATTTGTCTAGCTTCTCGACTTGGTGGGCTCATTTGACGTTTAAATTGAATCTGCCGCTGTTGTTTTTATTACCGAGGCGGATAATGGAAATTTATTCAATAGAATTAAAATGAAATAGAATTAGAATTAATTCCTCAAATCACAAATCACAAAAACGGAATGTTATTATTTATTATTATTATCATTATTATTATGACAAGCCAGGCTACAACCCTAGTTGGAAAAACAAGATGCTACAAGCCCTAGGGCTCCAAACAGGGAAAAATAGCCTAGAGAGG
>NC_090766.1:44483784-44493784 GCF_036898095.1 Palaemon carinicauda | reverse complement strand
AAGATAGCGAATTGCTCCGGATAGATAGCGAATTGGCCCGGCGAGATAGCGAGTCGCCTCCGCGTAAAACTGACTGGTCTGTGATATATGGGAAAGGGACAGAACCCATCGTTCAGTTTGATACTGAGACGAATGGGTAGGCAACCCTTTCCCCCCAAAGAATATGGATTCCGAAGAAGATTGCTTTTTTAGATTTTCTTTGGGCTCTTTTTATTTTATGTTGTCTCAACTTGATGCTTTTCATTCTTTCGCTTTCCTTTGTCTTTCCTTTCTTCTTGTAATTCTTCTTCTTTTTCTTCATCTTTTTTATGCCTTTTCTTTTATGAAGCGAAAATGATATTGTTTGCTTGTTTATATCATTATGACTGATGTATTTTCTCTCTCTCTCTCTCTCTCTCTCTCTCTCTCTCTCTCTCTCTCTCTCTCTCTCTCTCTCTCTCTCTCACACACACACATCTTAAAAACGCAAGCCCATTTAATGAATAATTAAATACATCTTTCACCATTTTTACAGGTGAAAGATGATGAAAAAGGCCTCTGAAGATTTGATTGACATTTTACGTTCTTTTTACGAACGTAAAATGTCATTCAAATCTTCAGAGGCCTTTTGATACCGAGCTTCAAAAACATTTACCGAATCACAAGGGAATTTAAATATCCCATAGGCCTACTGATGCGCAATATATGAAAGGTCTCCTATCAGGTGTCGGGTAGCCCTTAGGCCTGTAACTTTCTAGTTAAAGAGAAACTAGGCCTAAAACATCTTAAGTTTCCATTTAAAACAGTTTTGAATTCAGTTAAGGTTATTAGGCCTCTTTTTAGCACTTTGTGAATAAAAAAGAAATTTAAGATCCATTAGACTTTTTTAGAAGTTTTTTTTTATTGAGTTAGACTCTTGTACAGAGACAAGACCATGTCATTAACCTCGTGACCTTAAGGTCACTCGGGATACTAGACTCCCTAGAGCAGTGGTTCTTAACCTTTTTCATCCCATGACCCCCCGGGACTAATCAGAGTATTATTATGACCCCCTATAATAGATTTGGAAATAATGAACCTTGTCAAAGGGTCAAGTAAAAAAAATTACAGGAAGACCATGGTTTACTCCTATACAATTTTATTGGAAACACCACAGAACAAAAACCTTGAAAAATTCCACTTTCCTAGCCTCTACAAATACCAAAGAATTATCAATTCCAAAGAACTATTCAACATCATACAAAATGGTTTATTCCTATACAATTTTATTGGAAACACCACAGAACAAAAACCTTGAAAAATTCCACTTTCCTAGCCTCTACAAATGCCATAAAATTATCAATTCCAAAGAACTATTCAACATCATACAAAATGGTTTATTCCTATACAATTTTATTGGAAACACCACAGAACAAAAACCTTGAAAAATTCCACTTTCCTAGCCTCTACAAATACCAAAGAATTATCAATTCCAAAGAACTATTCAACATCATACAAAATGGTTTATTCCTATACAATTTTACAGGAAACACCACAGAACAAAAACCTTGAAAAATTCCACTTTCCTAGCCTCTACAAATGCCATAAAATTATCAATTCCAAAGAACTATTCAACATCATACAAAATGGTTTATTCCTATACAATTTTATTGGAAACACCACAGAACAAAAACCTTGAAAAATTCCACTTTCCTAGCCTCTACAAATACCAAAGAATTATCAATTCCAAAGAACTATTCAACATCATACAAAATGGTTTATTCCTATACAATTTTATTGGAAACACCACAGAACAAAAACCTTGAAAAATTCCACTTTCCTAGCCTCTACAAATGCCATAAAATTATCAATTCCAAAGAATTATTCAACATCATACAAAATGGTTTATTCCTATACAATTTTATTGGAAACACCACAGAACAAAAACCTTGAAAAATTCCACTTTCCTAGCCTCTACAAATACCAAAGAATTATCAATTCCAAAGAACTATTCAACATCATACAAAATGGTTTATTCCTATACAATTTTATTGGAAACACCACAGAACAAAAACCTTGAAAAATTCCACTTTCCTAGCCTCTACAAATACCAAAGAATTATCAATTCCAAAGAACTATTCAACATCATACAAAATGGTTTATTCCTATACAATTTTATTGGAAACACCACAGAACAAAAACCTTGAAAAATTCCACTTTCCTAGCCTCTACAAATGCCATAAAATTATCAATTCCAAAGAACTATTCAACATCATACAAAATGGTTTATTCCTATACAATTTTATTGGAAACACCACAGAACAAAAACCTTGAAAAAATCCACTTTCCTAGCCTCTACAAATGCCATAAAATTATCAATTCCAAAGAATTATTCAACATCATACACAATGGATTACTCCTATACAATTTTACAGGAAACACCACAGAACAAAAACCTTGAAAAATTCCACTTTCCTAGCCTCTACAAATGCCATAAAATTATCAATTCCAAAAAACTATTCAACATCATACAAAATGGTTTACTCCTATACAATTTTACAGGAAACACCACAGAACAAAAACCTTGAAAAATTCCACTTTCCTAGCCTCTACAAATGCCATAAAATTATCAATTCCAAAGAACTATTCAACATCATAAAAAATGGTTTACTCCTATACAATTTTATTGGAAACACCACAGAACAAAAACCTTGAAAAATTCCACTTTCCTAGCCTCTACAAATGGCATAAAATTATCAATTCCAAAGAACTATTCAACATCATACAAAATGGTTTATTCCTATACAATTTTATTGGAAACACCACAGAACAAAAACCTTGAAAAATTCCACTTTCCTAGCCTCTACAAATGCCATAAAATTATCAATTCCAAAGAACTATTCAACATCATAAAAAATGGTTTACTCCTATACAATTTTATTGGAAACACCACAGAACAAAAACCTTGAAAAAATCCACTTTCCTAGCCTCTACAAATGCCATAAAATTATCAATTCCAAAGAATTATTCAACATCATACACAATGGATTACTCCTATACAATTTTACAGGAAACACCACAGAACAAAAACCTTGAAAAATTCCACTTTCCTACCCTCTACAAATGCCATAAAATTATCAATTCCAAAAAACTATTCAACATCATACAAAATGGTTTACTCCTATACAATTTTATTGGAAACACCACAGAACAAAAACCTTGAAAAAATCCACTTACATAGCTTCTACAAATGCCCTAAAATTATCAATTTCAAAGAACTATTCAACACCATACAAAACCTAGCACCTACTTCTCATTCACTCAGTGTGATGGTTGAAATTGTTTTGCAGCCATAAGTCTATCAAAGCGAGGACCAGTGTTCGATAGGCAACACCTCATGTCAGCATCGATGACAAGCCTATTGCGTGCCTTCGTTTTCAGTGCAACCATTGCTGAGAATCCAACCTCGCACCGGTAGGTTGACGGGGACTGAACCAACATGGTTAATGCACGCATCGAGAGAATAGGACAGTAGTCCTTCACTTTTGCCCAAATTGTTGGGAGCTCTTATTCGGCAAAATCGACTTTAACCCTGGGAAGGTATGATGGGTCGTATGCGACCCCTACAGCATTTTCAAAACCTGTTTTTCCCCATAAATCATCAGCTGTCTCGAATATGGAAGTGATCGACCTGCAAGGGGTGGCTAGTCTACATGCCATTGTCTGCTTTAAGACTGATTTTCGTCTAACTTCCCTCCTTCCCCGTTTTTTTACCCCCCCAGGGGTCGACCTCGACCCTGACATACCTTTATAGGGGTAAGTGATCAAACAGCAAAGTTATTACATAATTATAAATTGTCGAACAGTGTTGATACTTGTTTGGTTTTTTATAGTTGGAAAGTGTGGATGGATGGTGTGTCTACCACTTGCATGACATTGGTCTTGGCTTAGATGCCATATATTGCCATGAGGTCCATTTTCCCTCAAATGCTAAGTTCTGATTTTTTTTTATTTTTTGCAAATTTGATTTTTTTCAATTTATTTTGAATTTATCTTCAATAATGGCCAGCAGGCAGTATTCCCTCGGCATGGATGTCATCAACACACTTCTAATGGAGTTAAAAAGAGATGTTGATGATAATATGGAGTTTGCAACCCCATTCTTCATTTCAAGTGGTAGATTGGGCTGTAAGAGTTGTTGCGGTCTGCGGCCATTTTGTTGACATACCCGAAAGGTAAGTTGGCATATCTCTATATATTCTTGTTCTGTATAGAATTCGTGATATTTTGGTATATTTTAATTCATAGATATCATATTTTATAGGAGATACAATGATTTTCATAAGAAATTTACATTGTGAAACTAGGCCGTCAAAAAATGACCTTTAGATTTCGCCTCTGATATAACAGTAAATTACATCTTAGTGCACATTTTATTATGTATTTCTGTTCTAGGATATTATGAGTTTATTCTATAAAAAAAATTACCCTCTTCCTATTTCATTTGGGTACCCCAAAAAAATCATGAAATTTGGACAAATTTATTTGGACAAAAAAAGTTACCCTTTTTTTCTCATTTCAGATCTTAACTTCTATGGGTCCAACTCATTTCCAGCAATTACACGCTGTTGCTTTGCCATCTAAGAAGGTGTCCCTAAAGGGATTTATGTGTATATGTATATTTCTATTTTTTGTGAATATTTACGTCGTCTTTTTTTTGTATACTTAAATTTATATTTCCAATAAATAGTTATTTTGTAGATGGGCATCATTTATATTTTCAGTAGTTTTTAGCATTTTTTGAAGTATTTTTAGCAAGTCAAAGAATACAGATTGATGCATAACTAAATTTTTCCTGAATTTTTTTCGGAGTCGGGGTCGCGCACGACCAAGTATACCCTTAAAGGGGTGTCCGAGGAGCGTACCTATCCAGGGTTAAGCTGAGAATCCTCACGAATTTGATAAAATTCTACCTTAGCAGGAACATCAGTATCACTGATGGCACTATCCTTTACTGAAAAGGGTCTATAGATCCACGCATCAGTACAGCGGTCGTTTAGTCCTGGAAAGTAACTTTCGATGGCGTCATTTACTGCCAAAAGATGAGTGGAGATCTCCTTACGGAAACTACATTCAGCATCTGGCATGGAACCCAGGAGAGTCATCATCTCCGTGAAGAAAGTGATATCACCGTCCTGAACTCTTTTCTGGTAAAGTTGAATCTTAGACTTGAACGCTGCCACTTTGTCCCAAGCTGTGTGCATCATTGTAACGTTTCCTTGGATTGAAGTATTTTGGTAACACTGGCTATGGTTAATGTGCAGCAGACCACCCAACTTGTGACCAGTGTTGTACTCATCAAACTGGTAAAAGCCCTACTGGCTATTTCAAATACGTGTATAATGTATATGAAAAATAAATTATTCTCCAGAACCCTTTGAGACCCCTTAAGAAATCCCAAATGACCCCCCGGGGGTCACGACCCCCAGGTTAAGAACCACTGCCCTAGAGGTATCAAGTAAAGGCCTGGTTTGGACCTTTGGACAATACATTATTTGAACCTGCCTTTTTTTGATATAGAGATGAGGTTGCCGAATCTAGTTAACAGGAACCGAGTACTGCACCACTTCACCATAGGGGCCCAGTAATGCGAAAATGTCGTCTCATCATTATTTTTATTTTTTTAATGAAAACGTATTTTCTTTTTTTCTTTTTTAAAAAGGGGCTTGGTATGAAAAAAATATATAAAAAGCATTTTTTTGGGGGAATTATGGAATAATCCATTAAAATGATCTTAAATCCAGTATACTCAAAAATAGATGATCTCTTCTCAACAGATGTTAACCTCTTTCTCGTACAATCGATCGATAGACGAGAGTTCAAATATGTGTTTTACGCAGTCAACTCAGGACTGGTCTCGTGCGCAGACTTATTAGTCGCTTTTTTATGCGAAAGAATTCATACAAAGTCTTATCTTGCTTATAATTGGGAATTTCGAAATTTCAAAATTATATAGATTGGGTAGAATATTAATACAAGGGTTTTTATTATTATTATTATTATTATTATTTTACGAAAAAAAAAATTATCTTAGTTCAGATAGCATATTATTATTATTATTATTATTATTATTATTATTATTATTATTATTATTATTATTATTATTATTATTTTATTAACAAAATTAATCTTAGTTTAGATAGCATATTAGTGATATTTTTTTTAATAACAACAACAACTTGATAAATGGAAACAGAATTTATGGTAAAACATTTGATTCTCTAAACCTTTTGAGTTTAATTCGAGGATTTTGTGTTATTCTTTTTCTTTTGTATCGCATTTCTATTACCCAACAATTTTTGTATGGTTCGTAGCATCACTGAAACTTATTATTCGTTATTTAATTTATCCAAAGTATTATGTCATATTGAAAAAAAATGTCAAGCTTAAATTAATAAACATTTTTACTTTAATATTAATTCAAGGAAGCAAAATTAACCATGTTACAGTGAAACTAGTTTTAATCAATAAACACTTTTTTACTTTGATATTAATTCAAGGAAGCAAACTTAACCATGTTTCAGTGAAACTAGATTTTTCTGTTTCAGGAAATCCTTTTGTCTCATTGTTGTTTCATTGTTAAAGATAAAAACAATTTTTCCTGATATAGTCAAAAACCCTCTTGCTCTTTTCGCCAGTGAAACAAATTTACAATTTCACTCTAATTGAACATTACTAGTTTCGTGTTTCAATAAAAAAATTTGTACCTGGTTTCAATGAAACAGGTAATCCTTAGTTTTAAATGTTTTGCGAAGCAAAACCGTCTTGCCTTGTTCCACTGAAACGGACAAAATTTTGCCACCTTTAAGCCTCATGTCTGGCACCCCATAGAATACACACACGTACAGACAAATGGAAAGGCAGAGACATACTTCAACCGTGTATTTCATTGATTGCGAAACGTCCCTTGCGAGTGTTTCTCCCCGGCATATATTTGTAATCTGTTCCCCCTTCGCTGTCTCAACACCTGTGGGAATAGAGGGGGGGGGGGGAAACACATGTGGCCGCAGATGTGAGCAGCAGCCAAAAGAGGGGTGGGGGGGGGGCGGTTGTGAGACGAGGGCCGTCAGAGGGGGAACGGTAAAGAGGGGAGTTGGTGTTTGGAATGTTAAATGAAAAAGAGGGGAGGGGGTTATTTAGGATACGTTGTCCCTGTAGAAGTTATTATTGTGTTTTTAGATGAAGCTGGCCTTATGGCAGCACGGGCTCTTGTCGTAATGAGGATAAAAATGGAGCCTTACTTTTCATATTCATATCCATTGAGTTTAACGAATTATCCTGGCTCATGTGCTGACCATTCATATACCTACGTGCTGCGATAGTAATTCAACCGTTATTCATTCATTAATTTTTCATTCATTCTCTCTAAGGGGATTTATACTCTTACAGATAATTGAATAGGACAATAAAACTTATTAATAGGATAGGAAATAATGATGAAATTAATAGAGTAGTTAGATTTTTAGTGGATACTTTAGCTAGCCTGGAAGGTTAAAAATTCCTAAGGGTGACTGTAGAGGAAAACTCATTTTCTCTCTCTCTCTCTCTCTCTCTCTCTCTCTCTCTCTCTCTCTCTCTCTCTCTCTCTCTCAGGGTCTGCCAACTATGCATGATATTCAAGTGCTTGTGCAAGTAAGAGTTAAAAGGTAGAATGTATTAGAATGTTGAATAATTCGGGAAACGCAATGGAGAAGAGATGGTATGTTGGTGTCGTAAACTTATGTCCTCGAAAATTTATTTACCGGCACCAGAGAGAGAGAGAGAGAGAGAGAGAGAGAGAGAGAGAGAGAGAGAGAGAGAATATATCTTGACCTGATTGACGTCAGTGTAAAAAGACTGATACCCTTAGAAAGAAATAATTGTAAAATTAAGAAATATAGATAGTGTGTCTGTGAGAGAGAGAGAGAGAGAGAGAGAGAGAGAGAGAGAGAGAGAGAGAGAGAGAGAGAGAGAGAGAGAGAGAGAGAGAGAGAATCATGAACTGATCGTTACCAACGGAAAAAGACTGTGACGTACATTGAAAAATACAGATGTAAAATAGAAAAAAATATGAATAAACAATTGAGAGAGAGAGAGAGAGAGAGAGAGAGAGAGAGAGAGAGAGAGAGAGAGAGAGAGAATTCTCAGTACTAGAAGCGAGAAAGGGAAAGGCCTGGGCCTTTTGCCAAATAAAGATGACAGTTATAACATCAAGGGTATGGATGGGTCTAGCTTGGGCGACGGGACTCGGGTAGGTAGGCCCAAGGCCTTGGGTGGGCCGTACCGAGAATTAGGGGGAAAAGTAAAAGAAATAGTGGATTAAATAAAAAGGAAATAAGGCTTCAAGAATAGCGTTATGGAATAGATGGGGGAGGGTGGATATGGTGGGACTTAAAATCATGGCTGAATCATACTTTAACGTAGTTCATAAATGGGTTACTCAGTATTTCAGATGTATCTTGGATATTTATTGAGGTTTTTTGTGCTTATAGTTGCTCTTTTGTTTTATTTTTTGTTATTGCTGATTTAAAATTGTTTATTATTAAAGGAAATAAATTTCCTAACATGGTTCATATATGGGTTACTCAGTATTTGAGATGTATCTTGGATATTTATTGACGTTTTTTGTGCTTATAATTGTTCTTTTGTTTAGTTTTTTGTTATTGCTGTTTTAACGTTATTTATTATCAAAAGAAATAATTTCATATTGTTCATGAGTAAAGTGTAGGTAATTTCCTCATTTGTTTGAAGCAAATGTTTTTATGTTGACCAGGCTGACATGAGTCTTTTTATAGTTTATATAAGACATATCTGTTTTTGACGTTGTTAATAGTTTATATAGGACATAACTATTTTGACGTTGTTACTGTTTTTAGAATGATTTATTGTTAATTTGATCCCATCATTTATTTATTTCCTTATTTCCTTTCCTCACTGGGCTATTTTTCCCTATTGGAGCCCTTGGGCTTATAGCATCTTGCTTTTCCAACTAGGGTTGTAATTTTGACGTTGTTACTGTTTTTAGAATGATTTATTGTCAATTTGATTCCATCATTTATTTATTTCCTTATTTCCTTTCCTCACTGAGCTATTTTTCCCTATTGGAGCCCTTGGGCTTATAGCATCTTGCTTTTCCAACTAGGGTTGTAGCTTGGCTAGTAATAATAATAATAATAATAATAATAATAATAATAATAATAATAAAAATGTTGAAGTCTTGAGACCTTATCAGACGATTTAATAACGTGTTTTATTATGTTACATCTTTGTTGTCTGGAAGTCTTTTATTTCCTTCACACCACCTGCTCTGTGACTAGATTTATTTTTTCCCAGTGTTCTTTCATTATACAAGCAATTTGTGTTCCAACATAATTATCATTGTCATCGCCATTTTTTTTTTGTCTCCCTCTCTTTTTGTTTTCTGATATGTATGTTATCATCATTATTAAGCGTTAATTCTATTGTGATTTTATTACCCAGACCTTAGAACGCTGTGGTCAACATGCTAATTGATGTTTGTAATATATCACTGGTATTATTGCATATCTCATCTTTTTTTACCGATGTCAAAAGTGTAAGATCACTGTACCCTTATTGTAACTCTGCATATGGCTTTTGCTGAAATAAAGATTATTATTATTATTATTATTATTATTATTATTATTATTATTATTATTATTATATAAAGATTGTTTATCTTTAGTAATGTTTTGCTGTTATTGAGAAGTTCAGTGTATGATAATAATTAGACATATGTGAATTCATTTAAATTCATACGGTTGTTAGTCTTCATTTGAATTGTGTTTTCGGCGTAATTTGTTACAAGGCTTTGTGGTTGGCAGAGGTATGCTCACTACCGACTGATTTCGTTTCACTGTATTTATTCCATTTTAGTAATTGTCAATACGATTTCTATATCACTTGGCTATAAAAGTGTTATTTTCATTTTCATATTGAAAAGAAAATTCCTGGTTCCAATTCTTTACGCCAAAGTTCTCTCATA
>NC_090766.1:44478784-44481284 GCF_036898095.1 Palaemon carinicauda | reverse complement strand
TGTGATGAAGAATATGCCGTTTTTTTTTTTTAGCTTTTTATAATTTTTTTTCTTAGTTTTTCGTAATTGATGGTCCTTGCTCTCGCTCCAAAATTACTGACTATATTTTCTAATCTTTTCTGAGGACAATTACCTGTCTCGTGAAACCATTAGACTGTCATTGCAAGTTCTTATCTGAAATGGTTTACCGATCACATTTTGATATGACCGCCGTGGTACGTTTATTTTCTTCTTTTTTTTATTTCTTTTTGTTATTTCTTTTATTATTGTGGCCTTAGCTGTACTTGCTATTCGTAAATTGATTAGGTACTGCGATTATTATTATTATTATTATTATTATTATTATTATATAGCTTAACCACAATCCTATTTGGAAAAGCAGGACGCCATTAGCCCAAGGGCTCCAACAAAGAAAAAATAGCCCAGTGAAAAAAAATTAAATAAATAAATGAAATACCAATTATATATATTTATTTTAAAAAACAATTGCAACATTCAAATTTAGACTATAAAGAGAGACTTATGTTAACCTGTTCAACATAAAAAATACTCAGGAAGTTTGGGCTTTTGAAGGTCCAACTATTAGGAAGATCATCCCACAATCTGGTCATAACTGAATAAAACTTCTACAATACTGTGTAGTATTGAGCCCTATGATTAGACAGGTCATGACTATTGCTTATTAACAGCAATATATGAGAGTAATGTCCGACATTGTGCCATCCTTTATCAAAATAATTAGTGACTCCGTAGTTATTACCGCTAAAGTATAAATCAATATTTAATAACCCCATCAACGAGGAAAAACTAATCCTAGAGGGATTTCCAATATAATCCCACTTCAAGAGAATTCCCTGTTCCCAGCACCGGGCCACATGGCCCAAATTCATAAATACATAATTCCCCTTTCTCGGCTCCGAGTGACCCTCAGAGGAATCGTTAGTTGTACTTGAAAATTATTCCGTTTTCTACGAGAACCTTGAACTTGAACTTCCCATTGCGCCCTTGCAGCTACTTCGTAGGCCTACGGCCTAGAGACTGGTGCCAAGTGTATTCGGCCATCGATTTAGGCTTCTGGCGCCCTCACCCTTCTCCATTACTCCCCCCCTTTCCCTCGCACATTCGTCTGGCCGATTGCCATGTGTTCATCCACTCTACCCCCAATCCTCCTCTATCGGCCTACACCTACCGCTTCCCCCTTTACTTCGTCCATACATTCTCCCTTGAAGCTTTTCTCTCCTCTCCCTCTTCCGCTTTGGGCCTCCCTCTCGGCCTTCCACTACCCCCTGTCTACAACCTCCCCCCAGCTAATACATCCCTCCTCCACACCTCCAAACACCCGCTTCTACGTCGACGTTGAAGCCTGGTTCTCCGTCGCTTCTACCTACTGTAAGGAAGATTCTCAGAGGCGTTATTTGCTATCGGAAGATATCCTTTCCGGGGAAAGCGCTTAAATATTTTAATATGTATCGTAAATACGCCGTCGAATGAGCTGCTGGGACGCCATACAGCTATCGTGAATAAGCTTAAGGCTTTACAGCCAACGTAAATATGCTATGGGAAAAATAAAAGCTCGGTCTAGCCGTTATCGGTATCGTAACAAATGGCTTCAAAATAAGAGAGATTTAGGAAATTGTTAGAGGCATTGGTGTTATGCCGATGGCTAAGAGAATTACCACAGGTTTTATAGCAACCGTGGTTTTCCATTTAGAAAGGATGTTGATACTGAGTAGATAACCTTTAATGGGATTTAGTCTTGCGTATATGACCTTTACGAGGCAATGACTTTAGGGGGGATATCGTGTAGATAACCTTTATTGATAGTTGCAAGGTAATACAGTATATTGCTATTCAAGAGAATCTTGGTAAGTTGCAAGGTAGCAAATTTCTTTTAGATAACGTTTCTTGGAAATTGCAATGTGGCTAGATAAACACGTTGCTATTCTTGATAGCTCTCTTTGGTGTTGCTAATAAAGTTGCTATTTTAGATATTTCTTCGGAATTTTAAGTGCCACTGTTGCATTTTATTATTATTATTATTATTATTATTATTATTATTATTATCCAAGCTACAACCCTAGTTGGAAAAGCAAGATGCTATAAGCCCAGGGGCTCCAACAGGGAATAATAGCCCAGTGAGGAAAGGAAATAAGGAAAAAAAATAAATGAAGAGAACAAATTAACAATAAATCATTCTAAAATAAGTAACAACGTCAAAACAGACATGTCATATATAAACTATTAACAACATCAAAAACAAATATGTCATAAATAAACTATAAAAAGACTCATGTCCGCCTGGTCAACAACAAAGCATTTGCTCCAACTTTGAACATTTGAAGTTCTACTGATTCAACCACCCGATTAGGAAGATCATTCCACAACTTGGTCACAGCTGGAATAAAACTTCTAGAGTACTGCGTAGTATTATAGATAATCCTTAGGAGTCGTGATGTTTTGCTGTATTTTTAAATGAGGATTAACATTGTCATAGACAAGA